>NC_137132.1:12500-25000 GCF_949319135.1 Squalius cephalus
TTCAGGTGTGTGTGTGTGTGTGTGTGTGTGTGTGTATTTAAAAATTAGGTCACTGATTGATTCCTCATCCAGAGATCTGTAAACTCTCACACACACACACACACACACACACACACACACACACACACACACACACACACACACACACACACACTCAGTTGTCACTCAGATTCTGCTCTACTTCCTGTGTGTGTCGTTCTGACATCAGTGATTCAGACTCAGTCAATCAGCTCATATTAGAGACTCTATTACACTGAGTGCTTCAACCACACACTCATAAATCTCCCATGAGCCCTGCTTTCAAACGCAGCGTCAGCTCTTCTGCTAGCGGCTCGTTCTGCGCGTCACGCCGAGTGTAGCAGGTAAACGCACAATTACAGCCCAGAGAAGCGAGAGATAGCCCGGCCCTCATCGGAGCAGCGTCACTTCAGGACGTTACGGGTCTTTAATGAGACAAACCAATCAAAACTTCCTCAATCAATTATTTAATCAACATAAGGCATGATTTCCTTCATCTGCAGTGATGGAGGACAGAGACTGATGGGAAACGACTAACTAACCGCTACACCACCAACCCAACGGTCATGAAGAACGATTCGTTCTTCATCACGCATCACTGCCAACACAGTTTATAAGAGACCTGAGAAGGAAACATCAGGAAGGGTTCGCTGACTGTGAGACATAGAGTGTGTGTTCAACTGCAGTGTAAAACACCTCGACACGGTGAGGAACTGCAGTTCCACTAACAAGACGTTACTTTCCCCTTCAGGAAGATCCAGTCGCTGCTGTTTGATGAATCTATTCAGACTCATCTTAGATAAAATCACATGATTATGCTTTAATGACACTCTCAGGGCCCTATCTTGCACCCAGCGCAATTGACTTTGTACACCGACGCATGTATCATTCCTATCTTGCACCCGACACACAGCGGCCTCTTCCCTCCACAGACGCATGTCGGTAAATTAGGGAATGAACTTGCGCTCCGGGGGGCGGTTCAGGGAAAAGAGGAGGCGTGTTCCGGCGCAAACGTTCCCTGGTGCTATTTTGCAGTTTCAGAAAACAATTCCGCCACAGACCAGGAGAAACCTCGTCTAAAGTCAGTGACGAGTTGCACATGTTATTCAGAGGCTATTTTAAGGGCGCATGCTTGGCCATAATCAATGTTGCGTGCGCACAACGCACATATACTTTGCTCATCTACACACAGACGCAGCAGTTCTAGGAAAAATATTCCACACGAGGGAAATCATTGTTGTGTCCATGAAGATGTGAAAAAATAGGCATAAATCTAGCTTACACATTTACTCAGATTATCATACGCCTGTTTAACCGAAGCTAATCTGGGTGTGTTTCTCCGTCCCCAATGTCACTTCTCTGTGTTTTACGGCCCTGACGAGAACGTCGGTCTCCTCGGCTGTGAACCGCTCCTGGCAAATCCGCCGTTATAATAGCAATCCGCCATGGAACAAGCGCGCCTGCTCTTAAAGGGAATGTGAGATGACGCTCTGATTGGTTTATTTCACGTTACGCCCAAACCACAACTATGAATAATGAAGCGATTCAGACCAACACATTTTAGATTTGCGTCGAGAGTTACTTGCCCACAAAGTTACTTGCGTTTCGCGCTTGATACTTGCATTTCAGATCGTTAAAATAGGGCCCACTATGTTTCCATTCAAAGTAGCAAATTTGACATATGCACAAAACTGGAATATGGCATAAAACATTTGTGAATAAAGTAGCGAATTCATCCCATGTGTTCAAGAGAACATAATCATCACTTCTTCTTGGTGCAAAATATCAGTCGTAAACTGTAAGTTTCTGCAATCTTTCTCTTTCCCTCATCATAAACGAGTGTGTCTCGAGCGTCAGGCGAAATACAGTAAACGCTGTCGTGTTCTCTGGCATTTGGATGATGGCGTTCGGGAACACACTCGTGTGTGTGAGACACTTCTGGAGGGAATTACATCAAATCATTCTGATCACACACTTTCAGAAACACCAAACCAACATTAGAGACGCTGCGATGCCATTGGTCCACTGGTTACTCCACTTATCCAATCACAGCCTTCGCTGAGCCAAAGTCACATGAGGTTTGAGTGATTTATTCAGTAAATGTGTTTCCATCATAGTTTATGCGCATGTCTTCTTATCAGATAAATAAATATCCCCTTTGAGAGCAAACGTTTTTATGTGCATCTTTAGAATATATGAACATCTTGGCATTTCCATCAAGTGTTTTTTATGCAATATCACAAAATTCACATAAAGTAGGTGTATGGGAACACAGCTAGTGGCACTAACTGCACGGATAACTCAACACTCAACACTGTGTTTGCTCAGCGTGAGCGTCCCGTCGTCCGTGACGTGGATCAATACAGGACAAGACGCTTCTGCTGAGATGTGGCTGGAAAATCTCAGAATTGCAAAAATATTCTAGCTGTGAGTAAATGTACAGTCACATCACAGTGATGTATTGAGACGTCCAGTCAGACATGATCTTTACATACTGATTCAGTCACAGTGTCTGTCTCAATCTCCACTGGAAAACAGGCTGCTTAAACTCACAATGCAGCAGCATAAGTGTGTGTGTGTGTGTGTGTGTGTGTGTGTGTGTGTGTGTCCGACGACAAAGACTTAACAGAGCAGCCATCAAGTGTTAGACAGTATTCTAGATTATTACGTGAGGAAGGTTTTTCATCCAATAATTAGAATCTCTGTTTTTTCAGAATTAAGTAGTAGGAAATTACTAGTCATCCAGTTTTTTTATATCAGCTGTGCATTCCGTTAATTTAGTGAATTGGTAGGTTTCATCAGGGCGTGAAGAAATATAGAGCTGAGTATCATCAGCATAACAGTGAAAACTAACTAGTTTCCTAATGATATCTCCTAAGGGTAGCATGTACAGAGTGAACAGCAGCGGTCCTAGTACTGAGCCTTGTACTGAGTACTGAGCTCTCCACCAAAGGAGGGAGAGCATTTTCACATTTCGCTCCAAAACTCTGGAATAGTCTTCCGGATACTGTTCGTTGCTCAGACTCGCTCTCCCAGTTTAAAACTAGATTAAAGACGCATCTCTTCAGTCAGGCATTCATATAATATTTTAATCTTACAGTTAAATCCGGCCTCTAGTTCATAAACGCCAGAGGAGAACTGGCCCCCGACTGAGCCCGGGTTCTCCCAAGGTTATTTTTTCTCCATTAGGTCACTTGATGGAGTTTTTCGGTTCCTTGCCACTGTTGCCTTTGGCTTGCTCAGTTGGGGATATTTAATTTAATTTAATCAATCAATAATACTATTGATCAGTCTTACCAAACGTGGACGTTTTTTCCACTAGAACCAAACCCTGTTGTGTTATTTTGATTTAATACTGTGAAGCTGCTTTGATATAATCTGTATTGTGAAAAGCGCTATACAAATATACTTAACTTGACTTGACCTTGTGGTACGCTATACTGAACTTGTGATCGATGAGACATCTCTTCATTTACTGCTACAAACTGATAACGGTCAGATAAGTATGATTTAAACCATGCTAATACAATTCCACTAATGCCAACACAGATTTCGAGTCTATTTAAAAGGACATCGTGGTCGATGGTATCAAATGCAGCAATAAGAATGTGTGTGTGTGTGTGTGTGTGTGTATTTGCATTTGTGTGAGTGTGAGTGTGAGTGTGTGCATTTGAGTAAGTGTGAGTTAGTGTGTGTGTGTGTGTGTGTGTGTGTGTGTGTGTGTGTGCATTTGAGTGAGTGTGTGTGTTTGTGAAGTGTACAGTGCACAGCTCTCCAGCATTGATTTATAACCCACATCTCGCCCCTGATGAGCAGTCAGCATCACTTTTATTCTAAAGAAACAAAGACAAAAAACAGCCAGCAGAGTTTGCTGCTTCCTCTGACTCTCGGTGAGCTCAAACTACTCTCAAACTTTCCAGCTTACTTCTGCTGAAGCACCTGACCAGTCACACAAACACCCACCTAGACCGATAACTAGTCCTTACAAACACTATGTGAAATGATACACAGTACACCAGTGTTTCAGATGGTCATGTAACCTCATTATGGATGCGTTGATTTATCATGATTTGTTGTCTGATTACATTCAAGACATGATCTGATATCTGATTACATTAATGCCATCCAAACTAGAACGATTGCACAGGTGAACGTTGTTGCTATGAACGCCATGGTTGACACCTGGGTTTTGCTTTTTATAATGTGTTTTTATTTATTTCATTTATGTATATAAAGCTAGCCATAGATTATTCAGTTTATACTATGTTACCAGCAAGCTGTCATTGATGTTTGTAGAGCAAAATTTGATAAAGATAAAGATTACTAGTGCAGTTTTAATTACTTCAAAAATAGTGACGTTATCACCTTGCTGATTGCTGATTTAAATACACATTTTGAAGTGGCTCATATCAGATGTGAAAAAATTGGATCTCGTGCAAATTTTGGTGTTTACACGTGTGCAACAATATCAGTTCTATGTTGGATGTGAATCATTTTTTGTGACTGTGTAAGCACGTTATATGTGTTAATAAAATAATAATGAAAAGCATGATTATTATTATTATATTATTAATAATATTATATTATTATTAAAAAGTATTATTAAAAATTAAAAATTTGTGTAAAAAATGTGTTAAACACGAGACAATGATAAGCGAAACTGCTGCTGTGATTTTGAGTGTGATTAATGATATTACGTGATTCCTGACATCATTTTTGATCAGATTGCCAAAAGCAAAGACATTTTGACACCGAATTGACACGCTAAGAAAACTCATCTGATTGTCACCATCAGCATCATCTGATGCTGAGTGGGACAAACCGTTTCAGATTTCAGCACAACCGTGGCTCGGCCGGAACAGAAGATGGAAGATGATACAGGCCTTGGCAGGGTGTGATAGCTGGCTCTCAGCGAGACGGGGGGGGGGGGGGGGTGTGTGTGTAGTCAACCATTAAGTGGAGTTGGATTAGATGGGAGAGCTTTTTGCACCGGAGAAAACACAGAGATTCTCCATAAGGAAACACAGACATTCTCCATGAGGAAACACAGACATTCTCCATGAGGAAATACAGAGATTCTACGTGAGGAAACACAGAGGTTCTCCATGAGGAAACACAGGGATTTTACGTGAGGAAACACAGATATTCTCAGTGAGGAAACACAGAGATTCTCCAAGAGGAAACCATGTGGAAACACAGAGATTCTCAATGAGGAAACACAGAGATTCTCAGTGAGGAAACACAGAGATTCTCAGTGAGGAAACACAGAGATTCTACGTGAGGAAACACAGAGATTCTCAGTGAGGAAACACAGAGATTCTCCAAGAGGAAACCATGTGGAAACACAGAAATTCTTCGTGAGGAAACACAGAGAATCTCCGTGAGGAAACACAGAGATTCTCAGTGAGGAAACACAGAGATTCTCCATGAGGAAACACAGGGATTTTACGTGAGGAAACACAGAGATTCTCCGTGAAGAAACAGAGATTCTCCAAGAGGAAACCATGTGGAAACACAGAGATTCTCAGTGAGGAAACACAGAGATTCTCCAAGAGGAAACCATGTGGAAACACAGAGATTCTCAGTGAGGAAACACAGAGATTCTCAGTGAGGAAACACAGAGATTCTCCATAAGGAAACACAGAGATTCTACGTGAGGAAACACAGAGATTCTCAGTGAGGAAACACAGAGATTCTACGTGAGGAAACACAGAGATTCTCAGTGAGGAAACACAGAGATTCTCAGTGAGGAAACACAGAGATTCTCAGTGAGGAAACACAGAGATTCTCAGTGAGGAAACACAAAGATTCTCAGTGAGGAAACACAGAGATTCTCCAAGAGGAAACCATGTGGAAACACAGAGATTCTCAGTGAGGAAACACAGAGATTCTCAATGAGGAAACACAGAGATTCTTCGTGAGGAAACACAGAGATTCTCAGTGAGGAAACACAGAGATTCTCCATGAGGAAACACAGAAATTCTCCAAGAGGAAACCATGTGGAAACACAGAGATTCTCAGTGAGGATACACAGAGATTCTCAGTGAGGAAACACAGAGATTCTCCGTGAGGAAACACAGAGATTCTCCAAGAGGAAACCATGTGGAAACACAGAGATTCTCAGTGAGGAAACACAGAGATTCTCAGTGAGGAAACACAGAGATTCTCAGTGAGGAAACACAGAGATTTTTCTCCATGAGGAAACACAGAGATTCTACGTGAGGAAACACAGAGATTCTCCATGAGGAAACACAGAGATTCTCCGTGAGGAAACACAGAGATTTTTCTCCATAAGGAAACACAGAGATTCTACGTGAGGAACACAGAGATTCTCAGTGAGGAAACACAGAGATTCTACGTGAGGAAACACAGAGATTCTCCATGAGGAAACACAGAGATTCTCCGTGAGGAAACACAGAGATTTTTCTCCATAAGGAAACACAGAGATTCTACGTGAGGAACACAGAGATTCTCAATGAGGAAACACAGAGATTCTTCGTGAGGAAACACAGAGATTCTCAGTGAGGAAACACAGAGATTCTCCATGAGGAAACACAGAAATTCTCCAAGAGGAAACCATGTGGAAACACAGAGATTCTCAGTGAGGATACACAGAGATTCTCAGTGAGGAAACACAGAGATTCTCCGTGAGGAAACACAGAGATTCTCCAAGAGGAAACCATGTGGAAACACAGAGATTCTCAGTGAGGAAACACAGAGATTCTCAGTGAGGAAACACAGAGATTCTCAGTGAGGAAACACAGAGATTCTCAATGAGGAAACACAGAGATTCTCCGTGAGGAAACACAGAGATTCTCAGTGAGGAAACACAGAGATTCTCAGTGAGGAAACACAGAGATTCTACGTGAGGAAACACAGAGATTCTCAGTGAGGAAACACAGAGATTCTACGTGAGGAAACACAGAGATTCTACGTGAGGAAACACAGAGATTCTCAGTGAGGAAACACAGAGATTCTCAATGAGGAAACACAGAGATTCTCCGTGAGGAAACACAGAGATTCTCAGTGAGGAAACACAAAGATTCTCAGTGAGGAAACACAGAGATTCTCCAAGAGGAAACCATGTGGAAACACAGAGATTCTCAGTGAGGATACACAGAGATTCTCAGTGAGGAAACACAGAGATTTTTCTCCATGAGGAAACACAGAGATTCTACGTGAGGAAACACAGAGATTCTCCGTGAGGAACACAGAGATTTTTCTCCATGAGGAAACACAGAGATTCTCCGTGAGGAACACAGAGATTCTACGTGAGGAAACACAGAGATTCTACGTGAGGAAACACAGAGATTCTCCGTGAGGAAACACAGAGATTCTCAGTGAGGAAACACAGAGATTCTCCAAGAGGAAACCATGTGGAAACACAGAGATTCTCAGTGAGGATACACAGAGATTCTCAGTGAGGAACACAGAGATTTTTCTCCATGAGGAAACACAGAGATTCTCCGTGAGGAAACACAGAGATTTTTCTCCATAAGGAAACACAGAGATTCTACGTGAGGAACACAGAGATTCTCAGTGAGGAAACACAGAGATTCTCCAAGAGGAAACCATGTGGAAACACAGAGATTCTCAGTGAGGAAACAGAGATATTCTCAGTGAGGAAACACAGAGATTCTCAGTGAGGAACACAGAGATTCTCCGTGAGGAAAGACAGAGATTTTTCTCCATGAGGAAACACAGAGATTCTCCAAGAGGAAACCATGTGGAAACAGAGATTCTCAGTGAGGAAACACAGAGATTTCTCCATGAGGAAACACAGAGATTCTCCGTGAGGAAACACAGAGTAGAGCTTAGATCGGGCCTAACAAATCAAGCCCAACCCTACCTGAGCCTGAGCACGTTGTGTCCGAGCCCGGCCCAGCCCGGCCCGGCCCGACACGTTCACTGTAATTATGAGCCCGAGCCCGATTTAAACCTGACCATTTTTAATATGTGGGCCGTTATAACCAGGGGCGGCGCCAGAATTTTTTTTAACCAGGTGCTGCTGTGCTAGATCATTTAGGCTACAGGGGGGAGCTGCGCAGTTATATATATTATATAAATACTATTAATTAATTAGCAAAAATTGGCCACTCAATATTAAATATTCAATTATTTTAATTATCACAATTAAAGTTTTAATTTTATTAAATTGAACAAGCACAACATTCAGCATTCAATCAAATATTCTTAAAGATGAATTATTATTAATAATGTTACTTCAACATATTGTTATTTCAACATAATATGTGTGTGAGCAACAAGCAAGATGTGCATTTGTAAATTCGGTGACAGCGTGTGTTACGAGTTTCAAATGGTGTAAGTGACCGCGATGCGCCGGCGCCTCCATGTCATGATTATATTGTCTGCTATATTGCTTTTTATGTATTAAATCCAGGCAATTGGTTGATGAAAAATGTATTAAAATTAAGAAACAATTTATACTAAACGAAATTCACTTTAAAGAAAAGCTTTCTTCGAAACAAAACTTAACAAACTTGAAACTAAATGTGCTTATTTAATGGCTAAAACACGTAGGCTACTACAGACTCTCTTTTTGTACAAATTGCAGCACATTCATTTAATTCTGCACATGTAAGTTGAAAGGCATTTGTTTGTGCATAGTAAAACATATCTGTAACATTTATCAAGTTCATAATTGTGTGTGCATTTATTAATTATTATCTTAATGAATAATGCGACAAGGAAGAAGCATGTAAACTGCGTTGTTTGTTTATTCAGAAATAATTGAATGGATTGGAAAAGTAACAAAAGAGGACATTGCGGGCTGAGGCTGACTACTATCATCATTTCTGTCATGGCAAGACTGCTTCATGTGTCTGTTCATCGTCGAAGTCCCCGTTGTTCTGCTGTCATAGGCGAGCAGCGTGCCGCATTTAATGCACGAGACCAAGCCAACACATATGTTGTCACTCCGCACGACTAGTTTAAAATGTTTCCATACCTCCGATTTTCCTCCAAACTTGCTCAAAGTTAATTCTCCTGTTTTAATTTTTTTCTTTGCTTCTTCAAGCACTTAAGCTACAGAATAGTACAGCACGCACAGCAGTTGTGATGCGTCACGCGTGCGAGACTGCGAGTGCGAGTGGACGAGACGCTGCGCATGACACGTGACGTGCTTTATCAAGGGCCCGACCCGACCCGAGGACAGTGGCGAGAAATATCGGCCCGACCCAGCAGAGGTGCCAAGTAACGAAGTACAAATACTTTGTTACATTACTTAAGTAGAAATTTTGAGTATCTATACTTTACTGGAGTAATTTGTAATAAAAACAAAAATTGGCCAATTACACAAACGGTTGAGAGATCTGAGTCCCGCCTCCTGAACACACATCGCTAAACTGATTGGCTTTGTGTTTTCTTTCTAACTTGTGAGAGGCTGTACCTACATTTGGTTGTGCGAAGCACCAAAACTCCTCTGAGTCCTAAGGAAACCTAGATGCGGTAAGCGAGGGAGAAATCAACAGTTCTGTGCTCAAGAATACGGGGCAAATCGCGTCAAATATTGATTTGGGGACAGACGTTTTTACAATATAATGACAATCGTAACATAACACTAACATAATCGTTAGTGTGTGTGTGTGTGTGTGTGTGTGTGTGCAGCTCTACATTATAGGGTCAAAATATCCCCACAAAGATGTCAATATCCTAAATCCTTGTCCTTTTGGGGTTTTTTTTTTTTTTTTTTTTTTTTTTTAGAAAACAGCTTATAAATCAGACTTTTGTTTTTTGAAAATGTAAAAATGCAGACAGTTTTCTGTGATAGGTAAGGTTAGTCTATAGGGGGGTAGAATACACAGTTTGTTTGTACAGTATAAAAATCATTATGTCTATGGAAAGTCCCCATAAAACATGAAAAAATAACATTGCTTGGTCTGTTAAAGGCTGGTCTTGTGGAAATGAGAGGCCTGTTGATCAAATCATCCCAGTCTCATCAGCTGGACTGAAAGAAGTTTCAGTGCTCTTAGGACACTGAAAACATGGCTCAGAGCAATGGTCACAAGTGACACTTGACAGTATTGCTGTGTGTCGTGTCCAACAGGACAAACTGGACAGTATTGATGTGAAACATATGCCAACAGTTAATTTCTGTTAAATGATTAGTTCACTTAGTTAAAAATGAAAATTCTGTCATTATTTACTCACTCTCGAGTTGTTTCAAACCAGTTTCTTTCTTCTGCTGAACACAAAAGAAGATATTTTGAAGAATGTAGATAACCAGACAGTTGATGGTAGCTATTGTCTTCCATAGTATTTTTTTTTTCCTACTATGGAAGTCAATGGGGTCCATCCACTGTCTGGTTATCGACATTCTTCAAAATATGTTCTTTTGTGTTCAGCAGAAGACAGAAATTCATACAGGATTGAAACAGTTTGAGGGTGAGTAAATGATTTTCATTTTTGGGTGAACTATATCCCTTTAATGAAAGATGCAGACATGTGTTTGGCTTCTTCAAAAAGCAAGGAACAAGACAGCATTGCACTATTGCATTGCACTATGAGCGGAGTAAAGTTAAGTCTCTGTTAAACTGCCACCATGTCTTTATTAGTTATTTGTAACATTACAGAATTAATTAATTTACGTATTGTTAAGGTCAATATAGACTAAAAACCTTAATACATTACCCTATTAATTTCCTGATTCCTCTGCTTATTTAGCTTATTTATTTAGAAAATTAATTTTCTATGGGCATATATACGGCTGAAACAGGTAGCCTAGTGCATCATCCCCAAATTTTCAACATCAACATTTTAATATAATTATAGTCAAATAATGTGTTTTTTGAGGAGCTGGGGTAGTGCACTATATAGGCCCCTGTGGCGCGGCCTAAGCTTTTGTCCTTAATGGCATTTTTTTCCTTACATTACTTTTACTTTTATACTTTAAGTAGTTTTGAAACCAGTACTTTTATACTTTTACTTGAGTAAAAAGCTTGAGTTGATACTTCAACTTCTACAGAAGTCTTTTTAAACCCTAGTATCTATACTTCTACTTGAGTAATGAATGTGAATACTTTTGACACCTCTGCGACCCGGCCCGCGATTCTCCGAGGGCGTTAACACAGATAAAAGGTTCTGAAAACATTGAGTTATAAGGCCCCGTCCAATTGGTCCAAAGACAGTTTCCAATAAGCGGGTGAAGGTTTACTGCGTGTTACTGTCTTTTCAGCGTGGCAAATTAACTTTATTACCTCTTTGTTTCATCTGACTCCAAAAATGAAAAGGGTTTCATATTCTAGATGGCCGTACTCCACTTTGCTCATTCTAGAATATATTATTTAGTCCCCATAGATCTGAACACACTTAGTTAAGGTAAGACTATATCTAACCAGAGGTCATGACAATTAACATAGAACCAAGCTGACCAACTTAACTACTTCTAATAATAACTTTGTATAATCCTGCCATGGTTTCCAACGTACGCTTAGTTAGAATAATACTATACAATAATCAGAGGTTGAGGCTCACTGTTAGTCGGATCTCTGAAACGTCAGTTGGTGTGCTCCTCTGCTCCACCTAAGCTGGATTTCAGTCCGTTTACTAACCTGAGCGTAAAATTGTGATGTTATGGACTTCTCTGGTAATCTACTAGAGTTAATCATTTCAGAGTAATTAACAATAAATCCAAATGTAACAATTTATTATTAGTTAATGTATCATGCCAATTATATAATCAATTCAAAGATAATCAATACAATAACATCAAATGCTCAGAGATAAAGAGTAAAAGATGCATACCTAACATTATAAAAATACATGTTGCCGAGTGTCTTGAGGATATTCAGCATTATGGGCTGATCTGGCTACAACATCGCCTCGAGCCTCTTGAAGCATGTCTTGAAGTACTCAGACCAAGACAAAACATCCCCCAATGTGAGGAATGAACTTACAATAGGGATTTAGGACACCTTGTCTAGGACCAGTTTGGATGAAGGACCCTGGAAAACTTCTGTGGAGATGAGACCGTTGTACCAGTCGCACTGAGACATTTTAAAGGATACCAAATTTGACTGTTATTTCACTTGTATTGACAGAACATTATAATTTTTATATAATTAAATGACGTGTTTGTGTTGTCCATATCTCAGGAGATTAAAGTATCTGCGGTTCTGTTTGTCTTACAGAGTTATGAAAACATGACTTGAAAACGTCCATGCATGTGAAGATTCTATTAACGTTACTGGAAGAATGTTTGTTCATTACTTCGAGAGAACGTTCCCTGTTCCCGAACTACAGGTCAACCTCAGTGTCACGGCAGAGGACGGGCCAAACCCCGAGAACGATAGCATCCGCGAGTTCCCTCTCGCTCTCAAACACACTCTTTCTAAACTAGCACATGTGTGCTGTTATTGTCAAAGAAGTGATAATTGACTGGGAGGATTGCTTTCGCTGAAGAGGATGTTTTAATAAACCAACAATGACTGCTCTCATTCTGAGACGCACCCTGCAGCCAGATC
>NC_137132.1:37500-45000 GCF_949319135.1 Squalius cephalus
GCCTTCGTGACCGAGAAAAGACAAAAAATAACTTCAGGACGCATTTGTATGAAAGACAACAACTCCCACAATGCACCACATTGCACAGCTCCGCAAGCCACTCCCACTAATCCAGAAAGCGCATATGTGCCTATAAGAGAAATCACTCTTCCGTCTACAAGGCTAGCTACCACCAGAGCTTGAAATTCATTTCACACAAAACAGTTAGTTGGCGAACTCATTAGTGCATTACTCCTCGTTTGTATTTCTTTTGAAAAGGTGAATTATTGCATGGTACCTGGATGTTCAGTCAGAACATATGCGGTGCGAAACTAGGATAGTTCTCAACACAAACGTCCGTGTCCTCGTCTGATTCAGAGATTTCGTCCAGGAGAAATTGTCATCGTTGAAATTCTTTGCCGCAGACGGACTCTATCTCTGTGTTCGTAGTTGCATAGTGAGATCACCGGCGCCACCAGTCCGCCCTAACTCGAGCCAGTCCGGGCTCCTCGTCCGCGGCAGGCAGGTCTTCTGCCTCGGCTGCTCTTCGCTATAATGCGGCTTGTAAAGGTAGCCACAAACACCTGATTCAAGCATCAGACTTCCGAAATCCTCTTCTTCTATATCATATTGAGCACTCTCCTCCGCTATTGTCATTACTTTACATCTGTCTCCACAGCGCCTGTTAGCTTAGCTTCAAACAAGATGGAGGATATTGCTTTCAGTTTCAGAGAGTAAAGTCCCACCCACTGATCTGTGATAGGTCTGTAGCATGAGCGGGTCCCGCCCCCTGGGAAAGATGAGGAACTAGTGTTTGTAGTCTCAACAGAAATCCCCCCCTCTTACACTTCCTCCTACAATGACGCAAAATGACGATTTTTGCGTCATTGTAGGAGGAAGTGTAAGAGGTAAATAACGGATTTCTCCCGTCTCAGGGGAAAATGAGAGAGTGTTGCACGACCATTCAATAGTATGACTGGGTTTCTAACAATGCAAAGCTTAATGCAAATGGGTGGAGTGTCCCTTTAATGCAATCTGGCCGTTCATTTACACGACAACTGCGTTTTGGTGGCCTCAGAAAGCAAACTATGAAGTAGGTTACAATACCGTTATCATCTCATTATAAACTTCAAAAACGTGAATCTGTAGAACGGTGATGGCGTACACATGCGCATTACGCGTTTAGTCTATAGGTATGCGCATTTGAACGCGTATGTGCGCAGGCGCGTAGTCTTTCTTTCCAAATGACATCGCCAATTACTTGTCTGGCCTCATAATACAGCGTTTTAGTCATTTCCGTGGATCCATGTGAACGGGAGTCATTTTCATAACATTCTCGTCTGTACAGAGGAAAAGCTCTGGATGTTGATGCCTTCGCAGGGGATGGTCTAGCTGACACAATCTCTGCTGAGACTTCAGGACCGCCTGAATCGTAACACTTCATCACCAACGTTATAATCCGGAGAGGCACCATTTTCCCACCATTCCATCACCGGGAGTCTCCGATAGTGGGAACTGCAGTCAGGGTGGGGAGAGCCCAGTTTCTATGCAAACTGCAAAAGCTTTCTGGGATAGAGGTAGTGAGGGTCTGGAGGAACTCAGAAGCAAAAACTGTGGAGGATGATGGAACGCCATTATACTATCTTTGCAACTTCAGCCAGTGATGTTGGGCAGACGAAGCTGGTCCGGCACTGTATAAACACTGGAGATGCACCGCCTATTCGGCAACGTGGCTGACGACTATCTGCTGATCCGTGCCTGGAAGAGATGAAGGCTGCAGGAATTATAGAGCCATCGGAAAACCTCACCAGTTGTCCTGGTCCCTAAGAAGGAAGGTGGCTGGCATTTCTGCGTAGGGGTTGGCTACTGGTGATCAAAAGACGGCAGCTGTTTGTGATAGGCAGTTGCAGGCTTTCCTAGGACTAGCATTGTATTTTTTCAAATTTGTCCCTGGGTTCACCACTGATGCCGCCAAAGAAAGCACAGCGGTTCCAGTGGGGGCAAGAACAGCAGAAGGCTTTTGAAAGCCTGAAGAAGGCTTTGTGTCACACGCCAGTCTTGGCCACACCTGACCCTAGATTACCCTTCATTCTGGACACAGACGCCAGCAATGTAGACTTGGGTGCGGATCTTTCCCAGGAGGGGGAAAACTATTACAGTCAGGCCTACAACAGGGCAGAACTTAATTACTGTGTGACCCCACGAGGACTTCTGGCTTTGGTGGCAAACGCCTGCAGGAGTATCAATTCACCATCCAGCATCGCAAGGGGGAAAGTCACCAGAATGCGGACAGGTTGTCAAAGCGTACCTGTATGGCAACATGCCCACAGTGTGAACGGCTGGCTCTGACTGACAAGACCCCAGAATTGGGAATGGAGGTCTTGTTGTGCAGTGCTGCCTGATTCAAATGTAGCATGAGCCGCTGAGCAGTGAAAAGACCCCGAGCTCCAGGTAGTCATTGACTGGGTGGAAGCAGGAAAGAGGCCTACGTGGGAAGAGGTCATGGCTTTTGGACCAGTGGTGAGGGGGCTGTAGTCCATGCGAGATAGCCTGGCATTGAATTCTGGACTGTGCAGAGAGGATTTGTGGAACCTGCAAATGGAGTAACCAAGTGGTAGACAGACGTGCCTAAGTCCCGTCACCATTTGGTTCTGGAGGCAATACATGGACAGCCAGGGGTGGGACATTTTGCAGTGAACAAAGTGTAGAAACGAGTTCAGCAGGAGTTATTGGAACACCTGTCGAAGGGATGTGGAGTCCTACTGTCATCAGTGTGATGCCTGCACTGCTAGAAATCGGTTTGTGGTGGTGGCCAGAGGCCTATGCTGTTTTCAACCAGGAGGTGGGAACAGTGGCGGATGTCCTGTTGGAAGGTGTGTTAGCTCGCTTTGGGGTTTTTGGGTTTCTCTGAGTTCTGCCAGCATCCGGAAGACAAGGACAACTCCCCTGCACCCCCAGAGTGATGGGCTAGTACAGAGGTACAGGCGAACACTGGCCACCCAGCTCAGTGTGTGAGCCGGGATCAAAAGGAATGGGATCTTCATTTAACAATGGTCCAGGTAGCAAGTGGGAGTGCGGTGCAGGAGACCACTGGATGTACGCCAGCTCTCCTCATTCTGGGCAGAGAACTGCGAACCCAATCCTCCCTGTTGATGGGTCAACCTCCAGATGAATGAATGAATGAGGCATTTATATAGCAGTTCCATATGTACTACTGTACAGCCAAAGCGCTTTACAGTCACATCAGGGGATCTCTCCTCATCCACCACCAGTGTGAAGAGAGTGACCGTTTGACCCAGGCTCCTGGGGTGCTCTGGATACTCTCGGAGGAGCCGGGAGGGTCTGGGGTTCTTCTGGGTCGGTCTGGGATGGGCGCATCTGAACCCTGATCATCGCTTGGCTGGCGGAAGACATCGCAGTGGAGGCCGTCGTATCAGCCCGATGTGGAGGTGGCCGTGTGTGATGCGGATAAAGTTTGTCTTTTGGGAAAGTTAAGACACCTCCTGATACCCGCGTTTTAGATAGTAAACGTTCAGGAAATAAACCACAGTCCGTTGGGTGCTTGAAAACCAGATTCTCCTGGGAAAGTGCCCAACATCACAACATGATCGGATGTTCAGTGTTGTCCCTGTTCCTGCTGTATGTGTGTTTATTACAGCAGAAGCTCCAGCATTAGCAGGTCAGCGCTGCATTCAGATCCCTCTGCTGCTCTAACTCAATGTCTGACCAGCACGACTTCATCTGATTACAAGCACACGTGTCGAACAACACAGAACAAGAGCTGCGGAGACAAACACTCGAAGGTCACCGGCAGACGCATTATGGAGCGGTTGTGATCTGAATGATGGGAATCACTGGCATGGACTGAGAATTACAGGCGGTTCTTTACACTTATTTATACTGCCATTTTGCTTTCAGTATCGATAATGAAATATTAAGGAGCTAAAGACGCCATCACTCGTCTTCCAGTGCTGATAAAGAAGCGCTGTTTGAGGTGAGGTTTATTTGCTTGTGAATTAGTTATTTATTTCCAATCTAAACTGTTTGCTTCAGGAAAACAAATCCAGAGGACAAGGACACACACACACACACACACACAAACACACTCACTCACACACACACACACACACACACACACACACACACATTCACACACACACAGACACACACATTCACACACACACAGACACATACACACACTTACACACTCACACGCACATTCACACACACACACACACACACACACACACATACACAGAGACAGACAGACACACACACACACACACACACACACACACACACACACACACACACACACACACACACTCAGGCTATGTGATGGTAATCAGACCTTCGCGTCTCTGCTGAAGGAGACTGTAGAAAGCGAGCGCCGGTCAGGAGTGTGTGTAAACACTCACAATCAAATATCAGCGTTTGAAATCTTGTGGCTGTCAGTTTGTGTTTCTGTAATAGAGTTTAAAGTTTGACATCTGCCCTGCTGCAGACCAGCTGCTACTGTAGACCACAGAAGAGATTACAACAAATCTCTCGTCCACACACACACACACACACACCTCTCTAAATAGAACACAGAGAGCTTGAAGGTCACTGGAGACTTTAACTGACCTACAATTCATCATTCGGCCACTGCTGCAGCGACTGCGTATGTTCGGAGTAAATTCAGATACAGATTGTGCTGAATATAAATAAATCAGCAAGGATTGCAGAGATACTTTCAACATATAAGCCAGTACTAATAACTGACTAAACATGTAAATCCGTAACTAAACCAAATATCACATGACACTACTGTTAGATGTGCAAGCACATTTCCTCCAGATCAGAAAAAAATCTTTCTTTTGTATGTCATAATTATAACATAAAAAGTTGAAATTATGACACAGGCCAAAATCATGACAAAATCAAAACAATGACATTAAAAGTAATACTTTTAACCTAGAAAGTAAAAATTTCCACATTTCACTATCACAAACACACACATACTCTCTCTCACACATACACTCACACACATTCTTCCATCACTGGTCTGATTAATTCTTGAGGCTCATTTATATAATATCACAGATGTCAGAAATGTGATGTGAGTCCAATAGGACTGACTTATGAGCAGAATTAGTTTTAAAACAGAATATTAAATGTTCCGGATTCTCGTTAGAGACACTGTCAGAGTTGAGAATCAAAGAAAGACTCTGATGAGAAACATGTGAGAAACTCTGTGTGCATCACTGAAATTCACACACACACACACACACACACACACACAGAGACAGACAGACACACACACACACACACACACACACACACACACACACACACACACACACACACACACACACACACACACACACACACCCACCCACACACACACACACACACACACACACACACACACACACACAGAGAGAGAGAGACACACCCATACCCACACACACACACACACACACACACACACACACACACACACACAGAGACACACCCACATCCACCCACACACACACACACACCCACCCACACACACACACACACACACACACACACACACACACACACAGAGAGAGAGAGACACACCCATACCCACACACACACACAGAGACACACAAACACACATACACACACACACAAACACACATACACACACACACACACACAGACACACAAACACACAGACACACACAGACACACACACACAGACACACACACAGACACACACACACACACACGCACATACACACACACACACAGAGACACACACATTAGTACATGTGTTCAAATGCACTAAAGACAGTGTCTAATTAACCCATCTCTGTCTCTCTAGTTTTACAGCTCATGATGTTCTCATGCGGTCACACACACACACCCACACCCACACACACACACTCCGCTGGGAAGGCTTCAATCTGCGCTACTGGACGCCTCAGCTGAGCTAAGACAAGTTTACTAGTGTTTAATTGTGTAAATCAGATCCCTGTTGGGAATGTCATGAGCACTTATTTCACTCTCTCTCTCTCACACACACACACACACACACACACACACACACACACACACACACACACAGGTTTGGCAGTGTGATTTCTAGAATGTGTTAAACAAACTGTGAAGACATTTAAATCTGCCAGATCCGGCATCATCATCAGTAACTGTTGATCCAGTTGGCCGAGTGTGAGTGACTGTCCTGCTGGTTTCTGACCTGCAGATTCAGTGTTTACTGAAGCAAACGTTCCCTTACTGGCAAGATTCTCTCAGAGTTATGAACAAGCTTCATCCAATAACATTAATAAAACATTTGTTCAAAGTTATCTTCTCTTTAATAATGTTCTCAAAATGTTAGAACAGGAACATTATTTATACATCGTTCATGGACACGATGTCTACAAATCCCTCCATGGGTTAGGGTTAGGGTATAGCCCCTTTCACACAGCGCGATGATCCCGGCAAATTGCCAGAACGCCTTCTGTGTGAACGCAAACACGACCCGGGATTGAAGCCGGCATCGTTGCCGGGTTGGGGACCTAGTAACATTGCCGTGTTCAGTCCCGGAACGCGCGCTGTGTGAACAAAAGCCGTAATAATGCCGTGTCGTAGTGATGACGCTGAAGCGCGGGATCGTTCGCCAGCTGTGAAACGGTGCGTAATGCGCAAGTTTATGATCGAATCAGGGAAAAAAATGCACAAGCGTGGAGAGAGAGAGAGAGATCGCAGCTCATAAGCTAACTTAAGACACTGCTGAGACATTACAAATCACATCGTCACGTGTCTTTACGGGATGTTTACGGGTTGCGTGTGAACGCACTCTCTGATTCCGGAAAATCATGAATGAACCAAAATCAAACGAACCCGGGTCAAATCCCGGGTCACTTTATCCGTGTATTTTCTGGAATCTCTGTGTGAAAGGGGCTTATCTGGCTGCACTCATCACCCACTCTCAGTCTCTGCTGTCGCTCTCGGTCCCACCCTCGCCCTTCTCCCTTCAGCCTTTTCTTTTCAATGTACTGCTTAGTTTAAATATTCAGCGCCTTGGTTAAAGGCGCTATATAAATATAAATAAACAAATAAAATAAATGGAGCATTTTTCTCTGAAATGTTTTAGTTAGACTAAGTTCTAAAATATTCGTCTAACATGTTTTTTAAATGTTACTGCTTGTTTCAGAACATTCAGAGAACATTCAAAAGTAACAATCAGAGAACATTCAAAAGTAACATTCAGAGAACATTCTAAAGTAACGTTCAGAGAACATTCTAAAGTAACGTTCAGAGAACATTCTAAAGTAACGTTCAGAGAACATTCAAAAGTAACGTTCAGAGAACATTCTAAAGTAACGTTCAGAGAACATTCAAAAGTAACGTTCAGAGAACATTCAAAAGTAACGTTCAGAGAACATTCAAAAGTAACGTTCAGAGAACATTCAAAAGTAACGTTCAGAGAACATTCAAAAGTAACGTTCAGAGAACATTCTAAAGTAACGTTCAGAGAACATTCTAAAGTAACGTTCAGAGAAC
>NC_137132.1:47500-60000 GCF_949319135.1 Squalius cephalus
ATTCTGGCCAGTTGATAATACCTAGAATATCTAAATCGACTGCTGGCGGTAGATCCTTTTCCTATTTAGCACCAAAACTCTGGAACAGTCTTCCTAACATTGTCCGGGAAGCAGACACACTCTGTCAGTTCAAAGCTAGACTAAAAACACATCTCTTTAACCTGGTGTACACATCGAACATTATACTTTTCTATTATTCAAATCAGTTAAATGATTATTAGGCTGCATAAACTAGGTCAGCCGGAACCGGGAATACTTCAGCCTGTCTCATAACGAACGCAGACGCTCATGTATGATCTCAATCCTGAGCACACATCTATCATTCTGCTGAGTCGAAACTCTGAACAAACACTGATTATAATAATGAAGCTCTGGTCTGTGAAACAACATCTACACAAGAACATTCGACACTTCTAGACAAACACACTCAATAAAGCACTCACATGTTCACAGGAACAGACACACATCGTCCAGCTCATATCAGTGAATCTGATGGTCTCATCAGGGTTCATGTTCCTCACAAAGCTCTCGGTCATTAAACAGAGCTGTGTTCACACACACACGTCATCTGTCATTTATTAAGCAGCAGCACCTTCAATAAACACAGCACACACCACACACACACACACACACACACACACACACACAACAGGCCGATGCTCATCTCTGCTCTCTGCAGGAGCTGGACTTTATAAAACACCCCGTGAATCACAGCGGCGGCCATTAGAGGAGAAACTTTCTTCCCAAGGACACAGAAAAGAAGCAGTTTCACGAGGAGCATCTGGCAGATTCTGGACGCATGAACTGAGAACATCAGCACTCAGAGATCTGGATTTCATTCAGTCAGAACGAGATGGACGCCAGAATCAGATGCTGTGTCAAATCAACTGTATCAATGGGATAAACAAAGAGAACCTGAAGAACTACAGAGAGAGAGACAGACCCGAGTGAAAGGGAAGCCACGCCCACACTCAGAAGCCCCACCCACGCTCACACCTCATTGGTCCAGACGTCTGCTCATCACAGCTGGAACATCAAAGACATTTGATTCATCGTATCACATTTAATTCAACATGTGTCTTTCTTTGTAATTAATTGTGAAATTTACTTGCAATTTCCGAGTGAAAATGGAATATATATGTATATAATATTCATTAAGATCTATATCAAAATATCTTTTCTATTTTCTGCTTCTCTGCTGTGAATCAAAGGCAACTCTAATGATTTCATTAAGAGCCAGTGAATAACAAAAGCTGCTTTAATTAGGCCTTAGAAAAAGTCCTTTTTGTTCACAAGCCTCGTGTTTTATGTTCCTTCAGAAGTTACTCATCAGAAAATCAGTGAAGTTTTTTTAGTGCAATAATAATGAAATGAATGAAGCGGGAGTATCTATCTAACATCATAAAGCTCTGGGAATCACTGACATTGACTGTCAGCTGAGGTCTGCTGAACATGCTGCATGAACACCGGTCCTCGCCAGTGACCAGCAACTTTGTAAGGAACTGTTTTAGGAACATATGTGGAATATCCCTCGCTTTATGACACCAGAATGAAAATTTGTGGAACAAACTCACAATGGTGCTTCCGGATGGACACTGATTATGACTATAATCTGAGTGCATAAGTTTACACCCCCCGCAGAATCAGAACGACGTTGATCATTTACAAAATATAAGATTGATGCCATTTAGTTTTTTATTTAGCATTGCCCCCATGAAGCTCTTTCACAGATATTTACCTCACAGACACAGTAATAACTCCTCATAACAATAATGATCTCCTTGGTTCTTCTGTTGTCCTCCAGGTTTCTGAGGGGGGAGTAAACTTATGCACTCATCTGGACATATTTTAGACTTTATGTAAATACTTTGATTATTGTCATGGCACAATGGAGATTGTTCGTGGGTGATTCCTTATGAGACTTAAACCCGCAACCTTCCGCCTTCACCGTGCAGGAAAACGAGAGACTTGCGGTCGACGGTCCATCAGTGTTTGCAGTCGCATCCCAGGGAAAACAAAGGAAAGAGTGTCTCTCGACTGTACGTGTCTCTGCTGATCAAACGTTTCAGGTCTGACTCGTGTGTGTGTGTGTGTGTGTGTGTGTGTGTGTGTACGCAGGAAGAGTTTCTTCAGTGTTTGTGAAGTTCTGCTCACTGCAGGGAGTCAGAAATCCTCCTGAAGCCTGAGGAGCTTCGACTCTGATCTCTGACGGATCAAACCGACAGCAGATCCCAACACAGCCATCAATAACTGAGTGTTCGTGTCTGTTTGTACAGTTATGAAAGCTTAAGTGTGTGTGTTTGAGGTTCTACCTTCATTGTGTCACATAATCTCCCCATAATGACTGAAATCATCTTCAAGGCAAGTCTCCACAAGGAAACAGATTCATAAACATAATAAATAATGAAAAACTACAAATGCTGTGAGAGTTTAGAGGAGACATTATCAGCTACAGTGGAATTAAATCTCCATCAGGGCAGAAAAACAGACCGTATTTGAGTTTATCACTAATTGCACATTCGTTCAGATCAGATGGTTGTTTTATATTCATATCTGAGATAATTGGAAGTTTTACCAGTGCATTCATCTCTTCTATTCTGCCGTAACTTTCCTCACATTACAGAAATAGAGCAACACATTAGTCAAATGTCCGTCATGGTGCCAAAACTTGCGTTTGTTTTCTCCCTGATGAAGGATCTGAGGGAGAAGATCTGAGGATCTGAAGGAGAAGATCTGAGGATCTGAGGGAGAAGATCTGAGGATCTGAGGATCTGAAGGAGAGGATCTGAGGGAGAGGATCTGAGGATCTGAAGGAGAGGATCTGAGGATCTGAGGGAGAGGATCTGGGGATCTGAAGGAGAGGATCTGAGGATCTGGGGGAGAGGATCTGAGGATCTGAGGGAGAGGATCTGGGGATCTGAAGGAGAAGATCTGAGGATCTGAGGGAGAGGATCTGAGGATTTGAAGGAGAGGATCTGAGGATCTGAAGGAGAGGATCTGAGGATCTGAGGGAGAGGATCTGAGGATCTGAGGGAGAGGATCTGGGGATCTGAAGGAGAAGATCTGAGGATCTGAAGGAGAGGATCTGAGGATCTGAGGGAGAGGATCTGAGGATCTGAAGGAGAGGATCTGAGGATCTGAGGATTTGAAGGAGAGGATCTGAGGATCTGAAGGAGAGGATCTGAGGATCTGAAGGAGAGGATCTGAGGATCTGAGGATTTGAAGGAGAGGATCTGAGGATCTGAAGGAGAGGATCTGAGGATCTGAAGGAGAGGATCTGAGGATCTGAGGATCTGAGGGAGAGGATCTGAGGATCTGAAGGAGAGGATCTGAGGATTTGAAGGAGAGGATCTGAGGATCTGAAGGAGAGGATCTGAGGATCTGAGGGAGAGGATCTGAGGATCTGAAGGAGAGGATCTGAGGATCTGAGGATCTGAGGGAGAGGATCTGAGGATCTGAGGATCTGAAGGAGAGGATCTGAGGATCTGAGGATCTGAAGGAGAGGATCTGAGGATCTGAGGGAGAGGATCTGAGGGAGAGGATCTGAGGATCTGAAGGAGAGGATCTGAGGATTTGAAGGAGAGGATCTGAGGATCTGAAGGAGAGGATCTGAGGATCTGAGGGAGAGGATCTGAGGATCTGAAGGAGAGGATCTGAGGATCTGAGGATCTGAAGGAGAGGATCTGAGGATCTGGGGGAAAGGAT
The DNA here is from genome assembly GCF_949319135.1 of Squalius cephalus. Classification (NCBI taxonomy): domain Eukaryota; kingdom Metazoa; phylum Chordata; class Actinopteri; order Cypriniformes; family Leuciscidae; genus Squalius; species Squalius cephalus. The sequence goes on from NC_137132.1 coordinate 51,206, forward strand.
CTGAAGGACAGGATCTGAGGATCTGATGCTGGGTACACACCAAAAGATAATCGGGCTGATTTTGGGCCGATTTCCCCCCTTCCGACAATCCTAGCTATGTCCCGATTATCTTGATGGTTCAACAGATTATTTTATCAGATTTTCCCTTGGTGTGAGGTGTGTTAAGAGTGTCCGAACCTGCTCGGAAGAACGTCGGAGCCGCCCCGATCGCGAATCGTAAATATTCAACATGTTTAATATTTACGATCAGAAATCCTGATGTGTGGGGGGGAACCCCGAGGACAAACGCGCGCACGTTCTGGAGATTATCACGTGAAACGAAACAATATCCAATCAGAAAGTGAGATGATGGAAGACGGTCATTCTCACACACACACACGCACACGCACACATGTAGGAAGCTGAGTGTTATAAGGGTTCAGTGAGGGATTAAATAGGCTAACTTTTTCTAAAGAGACAATAAATACAATAAAGAATAAATAAAGACAATAAAGAATGATATATATTTCTGTATAAAAGGTTATATATAATGGTGGGTACAATGTTTTTTTTTTTGTTTTTTTTATGTGAATTTTCTGTGAAAATCATTCCAAACACTATCATCATAATTTCTTCCTGCATATCATCCAACATGCTTATTCTGAAGTCTCGCGAGATTTTGCGAGATTTCCTGTGTTCACAGTCGAGAATCTGGTTGAAAATCTGTTTGTGTGTGGTGTGCTGTCTTTGTCGCATCATGGCACACCACACACTATAGGAGCAAAATGCTTAAATCTAGGATTTTTTGTCCTCATGTTTGTGGTCTATCACATTTTGAAAATCTTATAAGATGTGAAAAATCTTTTGGTGTGTACCCAGCATGAGGGAGAGGATCTGAGGATCTGAGGGAGAGGATCTGAGGATTTGAAGGAGAGGATCTGAGGATCTGAAGGAGAGGATCTGAGGATCTGAGGATCTGAGGGAGAGGATCTGAGGATCTGAAGGAGAGGATCTGAGGATCTGGGGGAAAGGATCTGAAGGACAGGATCTGAGGATCTGAGGGAGAGGATCTGAGGATCTGAGGGAGAGGATCTGAGGATTTGAAGGAGAGGATCTGAGGATCTGAGGGAGAGGATCTGAGGATTTGAAGGAGAGGATCTGAGGATCTGAAGGAGAGGATCTGAGGATCTGAAGGAGAAGATCTGAGGATCTGAGGATCTGAGGGAGAGGATCTGAGGATCTGAAGGAGAGGATCTGAGGATTTGAAGGAGGATCTGAGGATCTGAAGGAGAGGATCTGAGGATCTGAGGGAGAGGATCTGAGGATCTGAAGGAGAGGATCTGAGGATCTGAGGGAGAGGATCTGAGGATCTGAGGGAGAGGATCTGAGGATCTGAGGGAGAGGATCTGAGGATCTGAGGATCTGAGGGAGAGGATCTGAGGATCTGAGGGAGAGGATCTGAGGATCTGAAGGAGAGGATCTGAAGGAGAGGATCTGAAGGAGAGGATCTGAGGATCTGAGGGAGAGGATCTGAGGATCTGAAGGAGAGGATCTGAGGATCTGAGGATCTGAAGGAGAGGATCTGAGGATCTGAGGGAGAGGATCTGAGGATCTGAAGGAGAGGATCTGAGGATCTGAGGATCTGAAGGAGAGGATCTGAGGATCTGAGTGAGAGGATCTGAGGATCTGAAGGAGAGGATCTGAGGATTTGAAGGAGAGGATCTGAGGATCTGAAGGAGAGGATCTGAGGATCTGAGGGAGAGGATCTGAGGATCTGAAGGAGAGGATCTGAGGATCTGAGGGAGAGGATCTGAGGATCTGAAGGAGAGGATCTGAGGATCTGGGGGAAAGGATCTGAGGATCTGAGGGAGAGGATCTGAGGATCTGAGGGAGAGGATCTGAGGATCTGAGGGAGAGGATCTGAGGATCTGAGGGAGAGGATCTGAGGATCTGAAGGATCTGAAGGAGAGGATCTGAGGATCTGAGGGAGAGGATCTGAGGATCTGAGGGAGAGGATCTGAGGATCTGAAGGAGAGGATCTGAGGGAGAGGATCTGAGGGAGAGGATCTGAGGATCTGAAGGAGAGGATCTGAGGGAGAGGATCTGAGGATCTGAAGGAGAGGATCTGAGGATCTGAAGGAGAGGATCTGAGGATCTGAGGGAGAGGATCTGAGGATCTGAAGGATCTGAAGGAGAGGATCTGAGGATCTGAGGGAGAGGATCTGAGGATCTGAGGATCTGAGGGAGAGGATCTGAGGATCTGAGGGAGAGGATCTGAGGATCTGAGGATCTGAGGGAGAGGATCTGAGGATCTGAGGGAGAGGATCTGAGGATCTGAAGGAGAGGATCTGAGGATCTGAGGGAGAGGATCTGAGGATTTGAAGGAGAGGATCTGAGGATCTGAAGGAGAGGATCTGAGGATCTGAGGATCTGAGGGAGAGGATCTGAGGATCTGAAGGAGAGGATCTGAGGATCTGGGGGAAAGGATCTGAAGGACAGGATCTGAGGATCTGAGGGAGAGGATCTGAGGATTTGAAGGAGAGGATCTGAGGATCTGAGGGAGAGGATCTGAGGATTTGAAGGAGAGGATCTGAGGATCTGAAGGAGAGGATCTGAGGATCTGAAGGAGAAGATCTGAGGATCTGAGGATCTGAGGGAGAGGATCTGAGGATCTGAAGGAGAGGATCTGAGGATTTGAAGGAGGATCTGAGGATCTGAAGGAGAGGATCTGAGGATCTGAGGGAGAGGATCTGAGGATCTGAAGGAGAGGATCTGAGGATCTGAGGGAGAGGATCTGAGGATCTGAGGGAGAGGATCTGAGGATCTGAGGGAGAGGATCTGAGGATCTGAGGATCTGAGGGAGAGGATCTGAGGATCTGAGGGAGAGGATCTGAGGATCTGAAGGAGAGGATCTGAAGGAGAGGATCTGAGGGAGAGGATCTGAGGATCTGAGGGAGAGGATCTGAGGATCTGAGGATCTGAGGGAGAGGATCTGAGGATCTGAGGGAGAGGATCTGAAGGAGAGGATCTGAAGGAGAGGATCTGAAGGAGAGGATCTGAAGGAGAGGATCTGAGGATCTGAGGGAGAGGATCTGAGGATCTGAAGGAGAGGATCTGAGGATCTGAAGGAGAGGATCTGAGGATCTGAGGGAGAGGATCTGAGGATCTGAAGGAGAGGATCTGAGGATCTGAGGATCTGAAGGAGAGGATCTGAGGATCTGAGTGAGAGGATCTGAGGATCTGAAGGAGAGGATCTGAGGATCTGAAGGAGAGGATCTGAGGATCTGAGGGAGAGGATCTGAGGATCTGAAGGATCTGAAGGAGAGGATCTGAGGATCTGAGGGAGAGGATCTGAGGATCTGAGGGAGAGGATCTGAGGATCTGAGGATCTGAAGGAGAGGATCTGAGGGAGAGGATCTGAGGATCTGAGGGAGAGGATCTGAGGATCTGAAGGAGAGGATCTGAGGATCTGAAGGAGAGGATCTGAGGGAGAGGATCTGAGGATCTGAGTGAGAGGATCTGAGGATCTGAAGGAGAGGATCTGAGGATCTGAAGGAGAGGATCTGAGGATCTGAAGGAGAGGATCTGAGGATCTGAGGGAGAGGATCTGAGGATCTGAAGGATCTGAAGGAGAGGATCTGAGGATCTGAGGGAGAGGATCTGAGGATCTGAGGGAGAGGATCTGAGGATCTGAAGGAGAGGATCTGAGGGAGAGGATCTGAGGGAGAGGATCTGAGGATCTGAAGGAGAGGATCTGAGGGAGAGGATCTGAGGATCTGAAGGAGAGGATCTGAGGATCTGAAGGAGAGGATCTGAGGATCTGAGGGAGAGGATCTGAGGATCTGAAGGATCTGAAGGAGAGGATCTGAGGATCTGAGGGAGAGGATCTGAGGATCTGAGGATCTGAGGGAGAGGATCTGAGGATCTGAGGGAGAGGATCTGAGGATCTGAGGCCACTACAGCCACTAAACTAAAGACTGAAGAAATCTTCAGCCCCATTTATACTTATTTATAAGTATTACTATTCTATAAATATATAAAGACTCATTAAGATCTACACTGCATTATAAGAACAGTTATAGTTACATTTATATATATATATATATATATATATATATATATATATATATATATATATATATATATAATTTTTTATTTTTTAAAATGTCCTTATAAGTCATGCATTTGCTTCTTCAATGCGTAGTATTGCTCATAGCAGTTTGAAATTATACTTTAAAAGTATTGTTGCAGTGTTTTGCTAGTATGTAACAAAGATAAAAAAGATATCGTAAAAAAGATAAAAAATGTTCAACTGTTTGTGTGAATGATTTCTGTTTTTTCCCATTATTTTATTACAGGAATTATTGTTTGTTATTACATTTACAAATAAACAACTTATAATATGTATAATGAGCACATCTTCATGATTTCTTAACACTTGCTTTAGTAAAATGGCATTGTATGTTTTCACTTTACTTAAAGCCTTCAGTGATGCCTCTATGGAGGTTAGCAACTGCATTATCACTCACAAGAAGTATTTACAAGAACACAACACGGCTATTAATAACAATATAATCACTTATTTGACAGAAATAAATCTGAATAACTAAAAAGTCATTGTAGCTATAATATAATAACATTATAGTAATGCAGGCTGCATTTTAATAAATACAATTATGGAACCATTCAAGTGACTAATGAGTACTTATAAATCAGTGTATAATGGATTATGAGCATGCACATTGAAAAAGCAAATGCATGACTTATAATATAAATGTAACTATAACTGTTCTTATAATGCAGTAAAGGTCTTATAGGTATAGAATATTAATACTTACTTATAAATGAGTATAAATGGGGCTATATGCATAAGCATGGGCTTGATAGAAAGTGTTACTGAAATCTCGAGTGACTTCAGAAGTGATTCCCTCAGTGTCCAGCTGATTACATTAGTTAGTGATGAAGTCACTGACCACTACATGGTCACTTGCATACTACGTACCGCTGAAATTTGTCATGTTGCGCCGCGTTATCGACCAGGCAGAACAATCCTTCCAACAACTACAGATCATTTCTCAAATAGCTTACCTGATCTATCTCAGCTGCTCAGTGAACCCAAACAAACAGATGAACTAGAGGAAATGACTAGCACTATGAGCACCATTTTCTCTAGTACATTAGACATCGTTGCACCAATTAGATTAAAAAAGGTTAGAGAGAAAACTAAAGCACCATGGTACAACAGTGTTACGCATGTTCTAAAGAGAGAAACCCGTAATTTAGAGCGTAAATGGAAACAAACTAATCTAGAGGTCTTTAGAATCGCATGGAAAGACAGTATGTCACGTTATAAAAAGGCCCTAAAAGCAGCCAGGGCTGAGCATCTCCGCAAACTAATAGAAAACAACCAAAATAATCCTAGGTTTTTATTTAACACCGTCGCTAGACTAACAAATAAACAGACGTTACCGGAGCAAAATATTCCGTTACAGTGTAGTAGTAATGATTTTATGAATTTCTTCACTGAGAAAATAGAAAGCATCAGAAACACAATTGTAAATGTACAATCTTTAATGGTGTCTTATGATTCAGCCTCAATTATCACCCCGCAAGAACAATTACAGCGCTTTACAACTATAGGACAGGAAGAGTTAAATAAACTTATCATTGCATCTAAACCAACAACGTGTTTATTAGATCCAATACCAACTAAACTACTGAAACAAGTGTTACCTATAGTGGAAGAGCCTCTCCTCAATATTATTAACTCGTCTTTATCCTTAGGTCATGTTCCAAGAATATTCAAGTTGGCAGTTATAAAACCTCTTATTAAGAAACCACAATTAGATCATAATAACCTAGCAAATTACAGACCCATTTCAAATCTTCCATTTATGTCTAAAATACTAGAAAAAGTTGTGTCCACTCAACTGGGCTCTTTCTTGCAAGAAAATGATATCTATGAAAAGTTTCAGTCTGGGTTCAGGCCGCACCATAGCACTGAAACTGCGCTCGTTAAAATCACAAATGATTTACTCTTAGCTTCTGACCAAGGCTGTATCTCAATACTAGTTTTACTTGATCTTAGTGCTGCGTTCGATACTATAGATCACACAATACTCTTAGACCGACTACAAAACTACACTGGTGTTCAGGGACAGGCATTAAGCTGGTTCAGATCATACCTATCTGACCGATACCATTTTGTCTGCGTAAATGGGGAAAAATTGAAGATAACGTCAGTAAACTATGGAGTGCCGCAGGGATCTGTGTTAGGCCCTCTGTTATTCTCAATATATATGCTGCCACTTGGTAATATTATAAGAAAACATGGAATTAATTTCCACTGTTATGCTGATGACACTCAATTATATATTTCATCACGACCAGATGAAAACGCTAAATTATCTAAATTAACAGAGTGTGTTAAAGATATAAAATACTGGATGACGTGTAATTTTCTGCTATTAAATTCAGATAAAACGGAGGTATTACTTATTAGTCCAAAAAACTGCCCACAAAACCTCTTACAATACAACTTTAATTTAGAAGGGTGTCCTGTTACTTTATCCTCTACAGTAAAAGACCTGGGTGTTATATTAGACCGCAACTTGTCTTTTGAAAATCATATTTCATATGTTACAAGAACAGCCTTTTTCCACCTTAGAAACATTGCTAAGCTACGTAATATGCTATCTGTTTCTGATGCAGAAAAGTTAGTTCATGCGTTCATGACCTCGAGACTAGATTACTGTAATGCTTTATTAGCTGGTTGTCCTGCATCCTCAATAAACAAGCTACAGTTAGTCCAAAATGCCGCCGCTAGAGTTCTTACTAGATCAAGAAAATACGATCATATAACACCAATTCTGTCGTCTCTACATTGGTTACCTATAAAGTTCCGTATCAATTACAAAGTATTACTACTGACCTATAAAGCCCTAAATGGTTTAGCTCCAGTCTATTTAACAGATCTTCTATCGCCCTATAATCCATCGCGCTCTTTAAGGTCACTAAATTCGAGGCGTTTGGTCATACCTAGGATATCCAGATCCACCAAAGGAGGGAGAGCATTTTCACATTTAGCTCCTAAACTCTGGAATAGCCTTCCTGATATTGTTCGAGGCTCAGACTCGCTGTCCCAGTTTAAAACTAGATTAAAGACGCATCTCTTCAGCCAGGCATTTATATAATACTTACATTTTATACTACAGTTGAATCAGATTGAATGCATTAATATTGCGAACAGCAGCTACGCTAATTATTTCCCATATGCTTTTCTGTTGTTATCTCGGGACGCTAGTCCCGAGGTAAATACAGATCGTCAGCTCCAGTTTGTATCCAGCCTCTCATGGAAACTACAGATTCTCCAACACCCGTGCAGAGACGACTCGGCGCCTGTGAAGAGACGACTCGACGCTGGCGATGTTTATGCCCTAAATCAATACATGATTAACTAACTGTATTTCTCTATGTACATTTCTGAAATGCACTTTCTGTAAAGCTGCTTTGAAACAATATGTATTGTGAAAAGCGCTATACAAATAAATTTGAATTGAATTGAATTGAATTACAGTCTCATCACTGAACATCTGCGTCTTCATCCACACGTTAGCATTAGCTAACCCTAACCCAGGAACACCTTCCCATAATGCACCTGCTCATCACATGACCTTCAGAACAGAAAGATTTTACCCAATCTTCTAAACGTACTCATTTCAGCGTTCAGTAGATGTAATGCTGGATTATAATACAATTATTATATTATAAATATGTAATTCAGCTGCACAGAGACTCCAGACGCCTGATTAAAGAAGCTCAAACTCTGTTCTCTTCTTCTTCCTCATCTTCTTCTTCATCTTCATCATCTTCTTCTTCTTCTTCCTCATCTTCTTCATCTTCTTCTTCATCTTCTTCTTCTACATCATCATCTTCTCCTTCTTCCTCTTCTTCATCTTCATCATCTTCCTCTTCTTCTCCATCTTCTTCTTCATCATCTTCTTCTTTATCATCATCTTCTTCTTCTCCATCATCATCTTCATCTTCTTCATCATCTTCATCTTTTTCTTCTTCATCTTCTTCTTCAAGAAAATCCTCCAACATGCGTGTTCACTAACTCGCGATACAAACGAAACCGCGTCAGTGACGGATCATTATCTATGAATCAATCTGAATCATTTGACCTCTTGACCTCTGAGGACAGCCTCGTGTTCACTGCTAGCTAACCGTCACCGTCACCAGATCTCACACACACACACACACACACACACACACACACACACACACACACACACACACACACAGAGAGAGATCTCAGACACACACACACACACACACACACACACACACACACACACACACACACAGATCTCACACACACACACACACACACACACACACACACACACACACACACACAGATCTCACACACACACACACACACACACAGATCTCTGATACACACACACACACACACACACACACACACACACACACACACACACACACACACACACACACACACAGATCTCACACACACACACACACACACACACACACACACACACACACACACACACACACACACACACACACACACACACACAGATCTCACACACACACACAATCTCTGATACACACACACACACACACACACACACACACACACACACACACACAGATCTCACACACACACACACACACACACACACACACACACACACACACACACACACACACACAGATCTCTGATACACACACACACACACACACACACACACACACACACACACACAGATCTCACACACACACACACA
>NC_137132.1:70000-75000 GCF_949319135.1 Squalius cephalus
TCTGAGTGTTTACACCCGTGAACCTTCAGTCTGAGTGCGTGTACACCCGTGAACCTTCGGTCTGAGTGCGTGTACACCCGTGAACCTTCGGTCTGAGTGCGTGTACACCCGTGAACCTTCGGTCTGAGTGCGTGTACACCCGTGAACCTTCGGTCTGAGTGTTTACACCCGTGAACCTTCAGTCTGAGTGTTTACACCCGTGAACCTTCAGTCTGAGTGCGTGTACACCCGTGAACCTTCGGTCTGAGTGCGTGTACACCCGTGAACCTTCGGTCTGAGTGCGTGTACACCCGTGAACCTTCGGTCTGAGTGCGTGTACACCCGTGAACCTTCGGTCTGAGTGCGTGTACACCCATGAACCTTCGGTCTGAGTGCGTGTACACCCGTGAACCTTCAGTCTGAGTGTGTTTACACACGCGTGAACCTTCGGTCTGAGTGCGTGTACACCCGTGAACCTTCGGTCTGAGTGCGTGTACACCCGTGAACCTTCGGTCTGAGTGCGTGTACACCCGTGAACCTTCGGTCTGAGTGCGTGTACACCCGTGAACCTTCGGTCTGAGTGCGTGTACACCCGTGAACCTTCGGTCTGAGTGCGTGTACACCCGTGAACCTTCGGTCTGAGTGTTTACACCCGTGAACCTTCAGTCTGAGTGTTTACACCCGTGAACCTTCAGTCTGAGTGCGTGTACACCCGTGAACCTTCGGTCTGAGTGCGTGTACACCCGTGAACCTTCGGTCTGAGTGCGTGTACACCCGTGAACCTTCGGTCTGAGTGCGTGTACACCCGTGAACCTTCAGTCTGAGTGTGTTTACACACGCGTGAACCTTCGGTCTGAGTGCGTGTACACCCGTGAACCTTCGGTCTGAGTGCGTGTACACCCGTGAACCTTCAGTCTGAGTGCGTGTACACCCGTGAACCTTCGGTCTGAGTGCGTGTACACCCGTGAACCTTCGGTCTGAGTGCGTGTACACCCGTGAACCTTCAGTCTGAGTGTTTACACCCGTGAACCTTCGGTCTGAGTGTTTACACCCGTGAACCTTCAGTCTGAGTGCGTTTACACCCGTGAACCTTCAGTCTGAGTGTGTGTACACCCGTGAACCTTCAGTCTGAGTTCAGTCTGAGTGTGTGTACACCCGTGAACCTTCAGTCTGAGTGCGTTTACACCCGTGAACCTTCGGTCTGAGTGCGTGTACACCCGTGAACCTTCAGTCTGAGTTCAGTCTGAGTGTGTGTACACCCGTGAACCTTCAGTCTGAGTGCGTTTACACCCGTGAACCTTCGGTCTGAGTGCGTGTACACCCGTGAACCTTCAGTCTGAGTGTGTGTACACCCGTGAACCTTCAGTCTGAGTGTGTGTACACCCGTGAACCTTCAATCTGAGTGCGTGTACACCCGTGAACCTTCAGTCTGAGTGTGTGTACACCCGTGAACCTTCAGTCTGAGTGTGTTTACACCCGTGAACCTTCAGTCTGAGTGTGTGTGCACCCGTGAACCTTCAGTCTGAGTGTTTACACCCGTGAACCTTCAGTCTGAGTGTGTGTACACCCGTGAACCTTCAGTCTGAGTTCAGTCTGAGTGCGTTACACCCGTGAACCTTCAGTCTGAGTGTGTTTACACCCATGAACCTTCAGTCTGAGTGTGTGTACACCCGTGAACCTTCGGTCTGAGTGCGTGTACACCCGTGAAACTTCAGTCTGAGTGCGTTACACGCGTGAACCTTCGGTCTGAGTGTGTGTACACCCGTGAACCTTCAGTCTGAGTGTTTGTACACCCGTGAACCTTCGGTCTGAGTGTGTGTACACCCGTGAACCTTCAGTCTGAGTGTGTTTACACCCGTGAACCTTCAGTCTGAGTGTGTGTACACCCGTGAACCTTCGGTCTGAGTGCGTGTACACCCGTGAAACTTCAGTCTGAGTGTTTACACCCGTGAACCTTCAGTCTGAGTGTTTACACACGCGTGAACCTTCAGTCTGAGTGTGTGTACACCCGTGAACCTTCAGTCTGAGTGTGTTTACACCCGTGAACCTTCAGTCTGAGTTCAGTCTGAGTGTGTTTACACCCGTGAACCTTCAGTCTGAGTGTGTGTTCACCCGTGAACCTTCAGTCTGAGTGTTTACACCCGTGAACCTTCAGTCTGAGTGTTTACACCCGTGAACTTTCAGTCTGAGTGCGTTTACACCCGTGAACCTTCAGTCTGAGTGCGTTTACACCCGTGAACCTTCAGTCTGAGTATGTGTACACCCGTGAACCTTCAGTCTGAGTGTTTACACCCGTGAACCTTCAGTCTGAGTGCGTTTACACCCGTGAACCTTCAGTCTAAGTACGTGTACACCCGTGAACCTTCAGTCTGAGTGCGTGTACACCTGTGAACCTTCAGTCTGAGTGCGTTTACACCCGTGAACCTTCAGTCTAAGTACGTGTACACCCGTGAACCTTCAGTCTGAGTGCGTGTACACCCGTGAACCTTCGGTCTGAGTGCGTTTACACCCGTGAACCTTCAGTCTGAGTGCGTGTACACCCGTGAACCTACAGTCTGAGTGCGTGTACACCCGTGAACCTTCAGTCTGAGTGTGTTTACACCCTTGAACCTTCAGTCTGATTCTTCAGTCTGAGTGCGTGTACACCCGTGAACCTTCAGTCTGAGTGCGTGTACACCCGTGAACCTTCAGTCTGAGTGCGTGTACACCCGTGAACCTTCAGTCTGAGTGTGTTTACACCCTTGAACCTTCAGTCTGAGTGTGTTTACACCCTTGAACCTTCAGTCTGATTCTTCAGTCTGAGTGTGTGTACACCCGTGAACCTTCAGTCTGATTCTTCAGTCTGAGTGCGTGTACACCAGTGAACCTTCGGTCTGAGTGTGTGTACACCCGTGAACCTTCAGTCTGAGTGTTTACACCCGTGAACCTTCAGTCTGAGTGTGTTTACACCCGTGAACCTTCAGTCTGAGTGTGTTTACACCCGTGAACCTTCAGTCTGAGTGTGTGTTCACCCGTGAACCTTCAGTCTGAGTGTTTACACCCGTGAACCTTCAGTCTGAGTGTGTGTTCACCCGTGAACCTTCAGTCTGAGTGTTTACACCCGTGAACTTTCAGTCTGAGTGCGTTTACACCCGTGAACCTTCAGTCTGAGTGTGTTTACACCCGTGAACCTTCAGTCTGAGTGCGTTTACACCCGTGAACCTTCAGTCTGAGTATGTGTACACCCGTGAACCTTCAGTCTGAGTGTTTACACCCGTGAACCTTCAGTCTGAGTGCGTGTACACCCGTGAACCTTCAGTCTGAGTATGTGTACACCCGTGAACCTTCAGTCTGAGTGTGTGTACACCCGTGAACCTTCAGTCTGAGTGTGTTTACACCCGTGAACCTTCAGTCTGAGTACGTGTACACCCGTGAACCTTCAGTCTGAGTGCGTGTACACCCGTGAACCTTCAGTCTGAGTGCGTGTACACCCGTGAACCTTCAGTCTGAGTGTGTGTTCACCCGTGAATCTTCAGTCTGAGTGCGTGTACACCAGTGAACCTTCGGTCTGAGTGTGTGTACACCCGTGAACCTTCAGTCTGAGCGTTTACACCCGTGAACCTTCAGTCTGAGTGCGTGTACACCCGTGAACCTTCAGTCTGAGTGCGTTTACACCCGTGAACCTTCAGTCTGAGTGCGTTTACACCCGTGAACCTTCAGTCTGAGTGTTTACACCCGTGAACCTTCAGTCTGAGTGTGTGTTCACCCGTGAATCTTCAGTCTGAGTGCGTGTACACCAGTGAACCTTCGGTCTGAGTGTGTGTACACCCGTGAACCTTCAGTCTGAGTGCGTTTACACCCGTGAACCTTCGGTCTGAGTGCGTGTACACCCTTGAGTCTTCGGTCTGAGTGTGTTTACACCAGTGAACCTTCAGTCTGAGTGCATTTACACCCGTGAACCTTCGGTCTGAGTGCATGTACACCCGTGAACCTTCGGTCTGAGTGCGTGTACACCCGCGAACCTTCAGTCTGAGTGTTTACACCCGTGAACCTTCGGTCTGAGTGCGTTTACACCCGTGAACCTTCGGTCTGAGTGCGTGTACACCTGTGAACCTTCAGTCTGAGTGCGTGTACACCCGTGAACCTTCGGTCTGAGTGTTTACACCCGTGAACCTTCAGTCTGAGTGCGTGTACACCCGTGAACCTTCAGTCTGAGTGTTTACACACGCGTGAACCTTCGGTCTGAGTGTGTTTACACCCGTGAACCTTCAGTCTGAGTGCGTTTACACCCGTGAACCTTCGGTCTGAGTGTGTTTACACCCGTGAACCTTCGGTCTGAGTGTTTACACCCGTGAACCTTCAGTCTGAGTGCGTTTACACCCGTGAACCTTCGGTCTGAGTGTTTACACACGCGTGAACCTTCAGTCTGAGTGTGTTTACACACCCGTGAACCTTCAGTCTGAGTGCGTTTACACCCGTGAACCTTCAGTCTGAGTGTTTACACACGCGTGAACCTTCAGTCTGAGTGTGTTTACACCCGTGAACCTTCAGTCTGAGTGCGTTTACACCCGTGAACCTTCGGTCTGAGTGTGTTTACACCCGTGAACCTTCGGTCTGAGTGTTTACACCCGTGAACCTTCAGTCTGAGTGTTTACACACGCGTGAACCTTCGGTCTGAGTGTGTTTACACCCGTGAACCTTCAGTCTGAGTGCGTTTACACCCGTGAACCTTCGGTCTGAGTGTGTTTACACCCGTGAACCTTCGGTCTGAGTGTTTACACCCGTGAACCTTCAGTCTGAGTGCGTTTACACCCGTGAACCTTCGGTCTGAGTGCGTGTACACCCGTGAACCTTCGGTCTGAGTGTTTACACACCCGTGAACCTTCAGTCTGAGTGCGTTTACACCCGTGAACCTTCAGTCTGAGTGTTTACACCCGTGAACCTTCAGTCTGAGTGTGTTTACACCCGTGAACCTTCAGTCTGAGTGCGTTTACACCCGTGAACCTTCGGTCTGAGTGTGTTTACACCCGTGAACCTTCGGT
>NC_137132.1:82500-112500 GCF_949319135.1 Squalius cephalus
TATCATGCAGAAACCCACTTTTGTTGAAGTTAAAAGGCTCTTTTGCAGATGCACAAATCTTGACTGTGATGATAAAAAGCTGATGAAATTAATACAGCAGTGAAAAAGGATTTATTCTGTCCTTGAACTACATTACGAGCAATTACATCACAAACAGTGGAAATATCATGTAGAAACTTTACACTAGACCTAGAGAAAATACTGACGCAACAACACACAACACCCTATTCTCTATAGAGCAAAGCTCTGGCAACAACGTACGTGGCACAACACACTAGTAACTGCATAGCAAACCCCCATGACACCCTAGTATCTGCATAGCAACGCCCTGGCAATCACCCACAACACCCTAGTATCTACATAGCAACGCCCTGGCAATCACCCACAACACCATAGTATCTGCATAGCAACGCCCTGGCAATCACCCACAACACCCTAGTATCTACATAGCAACGCCCTGGCAATCACCCACAACACCATAGTATCTGCATAGCAACGCCCTGGCAATCACCCACAACACCCTAGTATCTGCATAGCAACGCCCTGGCAATCACCCACAACACCCTAGTATCTACATAGCAACGCCCTGGCAATCACACACAACACCATAGTATCTGCATAGCAACGCCCTGGCAATCACCCACAACACCCTAGTATCTACATAGCAACGCCCTGGCAATCACCCACAACACCCAGCTTTTGATACTGTCGACCACTCTATTCTGTTATCCAGACTAGAGTATTATGCGGGGCTAAAAGGTATCGTCCTCCAGTGGTCCCAGTCTTATCTCTCGGGTCGAACTTTCAGAGTAAAGTTAGGAAATTGTTCCTCTTCCGTTGCGAATCTAACCTGTGGTCTTCCTCAAGGATCTATCTTAGCGCCGTCTCTTTTCTCTCTATATGTTACCACTGGGTACCATTCTAAGAAGACATAGGGCAGGGGTCGGCAATAGGCGGCCCGCCAGCAATATTTTCTGGCCCGCCGGATTATTTTGGAAGTCCGTTTTTTTTAGGCCCCGTGTATCATTCGTTACTTATTATTTATTCGGGTATAACACACTGATAAATAATATGTATTACCTGATAAAAAATATTTGCACTAAATGCTGCACAAAATTCTCCCACTACTTGAGAAAAGCCGTAGCCGCGCGGCGATTACATACTGTGTGAAACGCCCATAAGGAATCATGCGGCGCGGGATTAAATTTTAAAGTATAAAGACGGTAGCGGTCAGAACTCTGGTGTGCTTTGGACGGAGCGGGTTTGGACGGAGCGGGTGGTCTGACTGACAATAGCCCACTCCCGACATCTTTTGACAGCGTATCCGCACTTCATTCTGATCACGTACACGTAGCTCTGAAGAGCTGTATGGTACTGAAACCATTGTCAGATGTCAGTCAACAACATTCTTTTTTTGCAAGGATGTTTGAAATAGTTTGGCAGAAAATAGCCTACTTTATTTGTCAGTAGGGCAATATGGTTTTCGTTTATGTTGCTTAGAAATTTGAGTGATAGGCTTTGTCCTATTTAATTTCTGTTATTTATATTTCATTAATTTTTTATGTGACATTTTTTTCTCTGATGACAGTACAATGTTAAAATAATATTTTATATTGACACGAACACAATTTTTGCATAGCATTTATAATTGTTATAGGCTACTTAATCTCTCTCTTTCCGTTAGAGACATTTGAATGTGAGATTCTGGAAACGAGATCTAAATTTTGCGGACCCGTCAGGTCGGGAAATAAAGCGGGTGAACACAGGGTGTATTTTAAGCGGTTGCTGAATAGAACCTTGTGGGAGCGGGACAAAAAAAACAGTCCCGCACAGACCTCCTTAAACCTTAGGTGTGTATTTGTGTGTACCAAATAAATAATAATAAAAAAAGGAATAAAGTTCAAAAGTCGGACTGTAAGCGAATGAGGCATGATTGCTATTCACACCTTTATTAAAATGGCTGTAATATGTTACCACAATAGTATTAGTACTTGATCTGTTTAAAATGATTTCATTGATATATGCAATGTAGACGTTAAGAGTATTCATTAAGAGTATTTAATTTGTATCCATAGGCCTACTCCGTGTAGCTGGCCCGCCATCTACTGGCTAAAAAAAAAATTGGCCCGCGGCCAAAGTTACTTGCCGACCCTTGACATAGGGTATCCTTTCACTGTTATGCAGACGATACACAAATGTATGTACCAATCAAGAGAAATTATCCTTCTGCCCTTTCATCATTACTAAGTTGTCTAGATGAAGTTAAATTTTGGCTGGATCAAAAATTTTTATTTCTAAATGAAAATAAGACCGAGATCATCGTCTTTGGGTCTACTGTTAATCCTCAGGCTGCCACCTTCGACCTAGGCAGACTATCGGCTTTTAGATCCTCACGTGTACGGAACCTGGGCGTTCTACTAGATGAGTCTTTAAACTTTGATAAACAAATCTCCTCTGTAATAAGCTCAAGTTTTTACCAACTTCGTCTGCTGTCGAAAGTCAAACGCTTCCTTAATCACAAAACTCTTGAGATGGCTGTTAATGCCTTTATCTCCTCACGCTTAGACTACTGCAATTCACTTTACTGCGGTATTTCGAAAACTCAAATTGCTCGTCTTCAATTAGTGCAAAATGCTGCTGCAAGATTCCTCTCAAATAGTCGAAAAAGTGACCATATCACCCCAATTCTGAGGTCCCTTCATTAGTTACCCATTAACTTCAGAATTGATTTTAAAATCCTTTTATTTGTATATAAATCCCTATGCAGCCAAGCACCAAGCTACCCATCTGAATTGCTACAACCATACACTCCATCAAGAAGTCTGAGATCAAGCGATAAGAACCTGTTATTAGTCCCACATTCCAGACTCAAACGCAGAGGGGATCGAGCTTTCGCTGTGGTTGGGCCCCGGCTGTGGAACAACTTGCCCCTAGAAGTTAGGATAGCCCCTTCTGTGATTTCCTTTAAGTCACTTTTAAAAACGCACTTGGTTTCCTTAGCTTATAATTAAGGTTGGTTAGTTTTACTATTTCTCTATTGAGTCTGATGCTGTTTTTTTTATTTTATTTTTTTTTATTCCAAGTCTGATACTGCCATTTCTGTTTTCTTATTTTTTATTTTAAGTCCGACAATGTTTCTGCTACTCCTGCTTAAGGTTGCTCTTAGATTTGTTGTATTTGTGCTGTGCTGTTATGCATGGTATTATTGTCTTAATTTTGTAGTTCTGTAAAGCACTTTGGGCAGTCAGTGGTTGTTATAAAATGTGCTATATAAATAAAATGAACTTGAACTTGAACCTAGTATCTGCACAGCAACAACACCCTAGTATCCGCCCTGGCAACAACACCCTAGTATCTTGCATAGCAATGCTCTGGCAACAACACACACAGCACAACACAGTAGTAACTGCATAGGAACGCCCTGGCAACACTCACAACACCATTGTATCTGCATAGCTGTACTGGGAACCCCCCAACTCACCCTAGTAACTGCATAGCAACACCCTAGTATCTGCATAGCAATGCTCTGGCAACAACGCCCTTGTACCTACATAGCAACACCCAGAAAAACACTCACAACACCCTAGTATCTGCATCGCAACACCCTGGTAACCACCCATGACACCCTAGTATCTGCATAGCAACACCCTGGTAACCACCCATGACACCCTAGTATCTGCATCGCATCACCCTGGTAACCACCCATGACACCCTAGTATCTGCATAGCAACACCCTGGTAACCACCCATGACACCCTAGTATCTGCATAGCAAGACCCTAGCAACAACACCCACGACAATCTAGTAAAAGTTCCAGCGCCCAGGACAGGAAACCTCAGGAAACATCGGGAAACATCGGGAAACATCAGGAAACATCGGGAAACATCGGGAAACATCGGGAAACCTCAGGAAACATCGGGAAACATCGGGAAACATTAAGAAACCTCAGGAAACATCGGGAACCTCTGGAAACATCAGGAAACATCGGGAAACCTCAGGAAACATCGGGAAACCTCAGGAAACCTCTGGAAACATCGGAAAACCACGGGAAACCTCGCGAAACCTCGGGAAACATCAGGAAACCTCGGGAAACATCGGGAAACCTCAGGAAACATCGGGAACCTCTGGAAACATCAGGAAACCTCAGGAAACATCAGGAAACCTCGGGAAACATCGGGAACCTCTGGAAACATCAGGAAACCTCAGGAAACATCAGGAAACCTCGGGAAACATCGGGAAACATCGGGAACCTCTGGAAACATCAGGAAACATCGGAAAACCTCAGGAAACATCGGGAAACCTCAGGAAACATCGGGAAACATTAAGAAACCTCAGGAAATATCGGGAACCTCTGGAAACATCAGGAAACATCGGGAAACCTCAGGAAACATCGGGAAACATCGGGAAACATTAAGAAACCTCAGGAAACATCGGGAAACCTCAGGAAACATCGGGAAACATCGGGAAACCTCAGGAAACCTCAGGAAACATCGGGAAACCTCAGGAAACATCGGGAAACCTCAGGAAACATCGGGAAACCTCAGGAAACATCGGGAAACATCGGGAAACATTAAGAAACCTCAGGAAATATCGGGAACCTCTGGAAACATCAGGAAACATCGGGAAACCTCAGGAAACATCAGGAAACCTCGGGAAACATCGGGAAACCTCAGGAAACATCGGGAACCTCTGGAAACATCAGGAAACCTCAGGAAACCTCGGGAAACATCGGGAACCTCTGGAAACATCAGGAAACCTCAGGAAACATCAGGAAACCTCGGGAAACCTCGGGAAACATCGGGAAACCTCGGGAAACATCGGGAACCTCTGGAAACATCAGGAAACCTCTGGAAACATCAGAAAACATCGGGAAACCTCGGGAAACATCGGGAAACATCGGGAAACATTAAGAAACCTCAGGTAATATCGGGAACCTCTGGAAACATCAGGAAACATCGGGAAACCTCAGGAAACATCGGGAAACCTCAGGAAACATCGGGAAACCTCAGGAAACATCGGGAACCTCTGGAAACATCAGGAAACCTCAGGAAACATCAGGAAACATCGGGAACCTCTGGAAACATCAGGAAACCTCAGGAAACATCAGGAAACCTCAGGAAACATCAGGAAACATCAGGAAACCTCGGGAAACATCAGGAAACATCGGGAACCTCTGGAAACATCAGGAAACCTCAGGAAACATCGGAAAACCACGGGAAACATCGGGAAACATTAAGAAACCTCAGGAAATATCGGGAACCTCTGGAAACATCGGGAAACCCCAGGAAACATCGGAAACCTCTGGAAACATCGGAAAACCACGGGAAACCTCGCGAAACCTCGCGAAACATCGGGAAACATCGGGAAACAACCCTGACAGCTGCACAGAAGCTCTTCACACTGATCCCTGGAGGAATCTGCCCATATGAAGACGAGTAGTGAGTAGCATGAGTAGCAGTAACTGCACACACACCTGCATGCTAACGCTCAGGAGAACATCACGCCTGTTATCAGCTCGTCATGTGTGTGTGACGTCAGACTCGGTCACATGAGCTTGTGTGTGTGTGTCTTTGGTTTCCTTCATCTGTCACTGCTGAAGCGTTCACAAACCTGCAGCGCTCAGGTGTGTGTGTGTGTGTGTGTGTGTGTGTAACCACACACATTTAACGTCAGTGTCTTTGTCACATGATACGATATGGCTGCGTTTCAGCTGATTGGCCATTCACTCGAGGTCTGTCAGCCAATCATGACAGCAGAACAACAGTCTCCACTTCACTAGCCTCACAGAGGATAATACACTCTATCTCATTTAAAAAAGTTCCCTCTATACAGCAGAACTAGAGTTCAGATGATGCGTCAATGTTTGTTGTTCCTTCATTACTGATTAATTTCACCTCTAATTGCATTAATCCACATAATCTGTCCATAAGTTTTCCTCACAGATGGAGTGAATCCTTCAGTTTCAGATGCTCTTCTGGATCAGTCCCATAACAGAAGTCAGTATGAGGAACTCTTACTGGGAGTCTGACAGAGAAACACTGATGTATATATATAATATTAATGATGACGGGTGGAAGTTCCTCACAGAACGAGAGAGAGAGAGAGAGAGAGAGAGAGAACTGATCCTGAACTCTGTGATGTCACTTGCTCTGTGAAACAGCGACCCCTGCTGGACACACCGACACACTGCAACCAGACCATCTAATGCAGTGATACACAGCAGAACTGTGTGTGTGTGTGTGTGTGTGTGTGTGTGTGTGTGTGTGTGTGTGTGTGTGAGTGAGTGAATGAGTGAGTGAGTGAGTGAGTGAGTGTGTGTGTGTGTGTGTGTGTGTGTGTGTTTGTGTGTGTGTGTGTGTGTGTGTGTGTGTGTGTGTGTGTGTGTGTGTGTGTGTGAGTGAGTGTCTGTGTGTGTGTGTGTGTGTGTGTGTGTGTGTGTGTGTGTGTGTGTGAGTGTGTGTGTGTGTGTGTTCGGCTGGTTATCTGTGTAGTCGAGGTGCCCGTATCCAGGATGTGTTCGTGTGCTGTTGCCATGGTAACAGCAGCATCTCTTGACGGATGTTTTTCAGAGCTTCACGTCTCAGTAACTCGTGATTCAGTCATAACCAATCACTGTGACACAGAATATACCATCTGACCTCTGACCTCTGACCTCACACATCACCGCACCTGTGTGACACCGGAGTAATAAAGCTGTCCGGTTCATCTGGGACGTTTGACATGCTAGAATTATTCCTGCTGTATAAAAAAGAAAAATAATTATATAATCAGATGAAATTCATTAGTGAGATTACGACAGATGTCACAGTTAATGTGTTTTATAATAATTCTACGATAATCTGTGACGTGACAGGTGTGCTGGATTCATATTCTTCTCTTCTGTGAATGATTTACAGCTCGTCAGATCTTTGACACACTGCTGATTATCACAAAAACATTGTTTGTTTTTTAAAAACCACAGTTATAGTAAGTCATGGGGTCAGAGGTCACAGGGTCACGGGCATCATGTGATCTGTAGTGTTTGCTGTTGGTTTGTATTGCCTACATTTACGTCCATTGTATGTGTGTAACTGTTCTTTTCTGAGCCGTAATGCTGTCGCTGCTCACTCACACACACACACACACACACACACACACACACACACACACACACATTGTTGCATCTGCTGACATTATATTCAATAAGTAAATGATCATAATTAAAGGGATTTTCCACCCAAACATCATCAGTTACTGCCTTCGTTTCTGTCTTCAGTTTAACACACACACACACACACACACACACACACACACACCATCAGTTACTGCCCTTGTTTCTGTCTTCAGTTTAACACACACACACACACACACACACACACACCATCAGTTACTGCCTTCGTTTCTGTCTTCAGTTTAACACACACACACACACACACACACACACACACACACACACACACACACACACACACACCATCAGTTACTGCCCTCGTTTCTGTCTTCAGTTTAACACACACACACACACACACACACACACACACACCATCAGTTACTGCCCTCATTTCTGTCTTCAGTTTAACACACACACACACACACACACACACACACACACACACACACACACACACACATCTTCAGTTACTGCCCTCGTGTGGCTGACTGGAGTTTCTGTCTTCAGTTTAACACAACACACACACACACACACACACACACACACACACACACACACACACACACACACACACACACACACATCTTCAGTTACTGCCCTCGTGTGGCTGACTGCAGTTTCTGTCTTCAGTTTAACACTCAACAGGAGATTCTGGAGAGTGTTGGAAACCAGTTGATAGTAGGAAAAAAATACAATGTAAGTCAATGGGGTCCAATCAACTGTGTGTCACCAACATCCTCCAGAATCTCTTCTTTTGTGTTAAACCGAAGACAGAAACTCACGTCAGCCACACAAGGGCAGTAACTGATGATGATGATGTGTGTGTGTGTGTGTGTGTGTGTGTGTGTGTGTGTGTGTGTGTGTGTTAAACTGAAGACAGAAACTCATACGGGTTTGGAACAGCATGAGGAAGAGTAAATGATGACAGGATGAACTATCACTTCATCTAATATAACCGATGAGAAGTGTTGCTGATTGATTAGATGTGATCGTTATCACAGTTCAAAGCTCATTAGCACAGGACACTCTCATTCTATAAAGAACATTATTATCCATCATTATATTTTATCCAAACTGTTTAACGTTTATAAAGGAGTTCACAAACATGACATGTAAAAACAGAGTTTCTGCTCTGAAAACATTTCATTTCTAATCGCTGGAATAAAGACAATCAGCAAATGAGTCTCTGAAACCAGCAAATTAAAGTTTCTTCAACCTGATCAGAAACAGAAAAACCTCTTCTGTCACAATCATTCATATCTGGATTTCATTAAAGAATAAACAATGATATGCGAATGCTGATCTATAAAACAGTTGTGTGTATCATATGAGCTCCACTAGAGGGCAGCACTAACACACACACCACACTAGAGTGTGTGTGTGTGTGTGTGTGTGTGTGTGTGTGTGTGTGTCGGTCAGGACAGGTCAGATCATGTCAGAATGAAACTGCAGGACCTTTGGCTTGAGTGTCACATCAATTACCCCCCACTCACATTACCCATAATGCACCTGTGCTCATTAACCAAAGACACGCAGAAAAGAGCTTGAAGACAGACATCAGTGAGTCAGTCAGACTGAACATGAACACACACACACGCGCACACGAACACACACACACACACACACACACACACACACACACACACACACACTCTCTCTCTCTCTCTCTGATGTGATTGTGAGAGATCAATCACATCCATGAGAATGATGTATTTCCATGATTGGCTTCATGCTAATGAGGGATACGCCCTTGAGCAGTAGATGATGTCATCAGCATTTCCAGTCTGTTTTCCTAAAGATGATCATCTTTTCAGATGAAGCGACCGACACCAAACACTCTTCTCATTTCAGAACTTCACTGTTCATCTGAATTATCATCAATTCTGTTGTATAGGCACAAATCTACTGTATCACTGAAGCAGCTTAAAGCACACGTGACATTCAGTCTCACTCAAACATCATAAACACAACCAATAATGACCAGAACAGAAATACCCCCCCCCCCACACCTCGGAATTAAATATTCATAACGCTCATGAATAATGCAGTGAGCAGTGATTGGAATAGAAATATGACGTCTGTATCAGTCTGAGATCTGGAATTATGAGGATGATGGTGATGATGTTACTCTTCATGCAGTTGAGTCACGAATCACAAGCATTTATGAAATCTGAATTCATCTTCCATAAATGAAGAGAAGAGACAGACAGAGCTTTCATGAGAAGTGAACGTCTGAAATCCTGCAGTAAATCACATAAGAATAAGAGTCTGACATCAGAGAGAGAGAGAGAGAGAGAGAGAGAGAGAGAGAGAGAGAGAGAGAGAGCTCACAGCTCAGTGTGTCTGTAAACACACTATATAACACTATACTGTATATAAATATATATATATATATTAGGGGAGGGAATCTTTAGGCAACTCACAATCCGATTCCAATACTCCTTTTTTTTTGTATTAATTAGTTTCTTAATCTTAAAATCTTTTTTCATTTAATTACATATGTAATTGATAAGCACCTTGGAGAAACTCAACAGCAGTGCAACATATGAGAAGACAATGCAGAAAAGCAGAGCACATGAAGACAAAACTTGTAGTCCATTATAACATCTACAAAGACAGCCTTCATGCTTTCAATATGGAACTAGGCAAAGCTAGACAGACTTTCTTCTCAAATATTATAAACAGTAATTTAAACAACACACGCTCTCTCTTTGCTACTGTAGAGAGACTGACAAACCCTCCAAGCCAGATTCCCAGTGAAATGCTCTCAGACAGCAAGTGCAGTGAGTTTGCTTCTTTCTTCTCTGAGAAAATCAGTAATATCAGAAAGGTGATCAGCACATCCTTGAGTTGCGCTGGGGTCAGACAGATCAAACCACCTGAGAAAGTAGTTACTATGTCTGACTTCAAAGAAATTGATGGCAAAATTTTGGAAGAAACTGTACAGCACCTTAAAACATCAACCTGCGCTCTTGACACACTTCCCACATCTTTTTTCAAAAGTGTGTTAAACAGTTTAGAAGCAGATCTTCTAGAAGTGGTAAATGCCTCACTTCTCTCTGGGAGTTTTCCAAACTCCCTGAAAACTGCAGTTGTCAAGCCCCTCCTGAAAAAGAGCAATCTGGATAAGACCATATTAAGCAACTATAGACCGATCTCAAATCTTCCTTTCATAGGCAAGATCATTGAAAAAGTTGTCTTCAATCAGCTGAACAAATTCTTGAGCTTAAATGGATCCTTTGACAATTTTCAATCTGGTTTCCGACCGCACCACAGCACAGAGACAGCGCTCATAAAGATAATAAACGATATTCGCTTAAATACGGATTCAGGCAAATTATCAGTGCTAGTACTACTCGACCTCAGTGCTGCATTTGACACTGTTGATCATAACATACTTCTGGACAGGCTGGAAAACTGGGTGGGGCTTTCTGGGATAGTCCTAAAATGGTTCAGATCATACTTAGATGGGAGAGGTTATTATGTGAGTATAGGAGACCATAAGTCTGAGTGGACATCCATGACATGCGGAGTCCCTCAAGGCTCAATTCTGGCGCCACTCCTGTTCAACCTGTATATGCTCCCAATGAGCCAAATAATGAGAAAGAACCAAATCTCTTCCCACAGCTATGCAGACGACACACAGCTCTACTTAGCCCTATCGCCTAACGATTACAGCCCAATTGACTCCCTGTGCCAATGCATTGACGAAGTCAACAGTTGGATGTGTCAAAACTTTCTTCAGTTAAACAAAGACAAAACTGAAGTCATTGCGTTTGGAAACAAAGATGAAGTTCTCAAGGTGAACGCATACCTTCACTCTAGGGGTCAAACAACTAAACATCAAGTCAGGAATCTTGGTGTGACACTAGAGTCAGACCTTAGTTTCAGTAGTCATGTCAAAGCAATAACTAAATCAGCATACTATCATCTGAAAAATATTGCAAGAATTAGATGCTTTGTTTCCAGACAAGACTTAGAGAAACTTGTTCATGCTTTCATCACCAGCAGGGTGGATTATTGTAATGGACTCCTCACTGGCCTTCCCAAAAAGACCATAAGACAGTTGCAGCTCATACAGAACGCTGCCGCCAGGATTCTGAGCAGAACCAGAAAATATGAACATATCACACCAGTCCTCAGGTCTTTACACTGGCTCCCAGTTACATTTAGGATCGATTTTAAAGTATTATTACTGGTATATAAATCATTCAATGGCCTAGGACCTCAATACATTGCAGATATGCTCACTGAAAATAAACCCAACAGATCACTCAGATCATTAGGATCATATCAGCTAGAAATGCCAAGGGTTCACTCTAAGCATGGCGAGTCCGCTTTTAGCTATTATGCTGGAACAGCTTCCAGAGGAGATCAGACGTGCTCCTACAGTATCACATTCAAATCCAGACTCAAAACACTTCTGTTTAGCTGTGCATTTACTGAATGAGCACTGTGCCGCTGTTCATCCGACTGATTACACTGTATTTTATTTCTGCATCCTCCTTTTGATTCTGAACTCAAATGGCACTGAGAATTGGGTAAGAGACAAACATAAATGACTTGGGGAACTTGAGAGATGAAGCCCTGCTGATGGCCTGGGTCTGTGGGGGAGTAGTGAGTTTGACGTGATTAAACTCTGGGTTCTGTGATCGACTCCATTCCTAGAGCTTCCGAACAAATGGGTTTTTGGGGTTTGGACTGATGGGGCAGTGAACCCGAGGTTACCCCGTGAGTCCTAGAGCTCCTCCTGTCCGATCATCGGGAAAGATCGGGTCCATCGGAGACGTCCAGTGGAATTCTTAGGCGCGCAGAATAAACACCACACACACAGTGTCAAGAGTAAAACTATATGCAAAGTAAGATACACCGGTGTTTTGCCAGATGAGAAGTGTATTCTATGTATAATCTTTTCAATACTTTAATTCATTTTACTTTAATTAATTTCATAACTATCATTTATATTCCTTTTATAACTGTTTTAATTACCCTTGCTTTTATTTTCTGTTTATTTTCTATGTAAAGCACTTTGAATTGCCATAGTGTATGAAATATGCTATATAAATAAACTTGCCTTGCCTTACTTTTAAAATAATTTTTACTAAAATTAAAAACCTAGATAAAGTTAGATAATGTTAAAACATTAAATGAATACAATTTTGTTAATTTTAAATAAAATAAACTAATATAGCTTCAAAACATGAAAGCAAGTAGCCTAGTAAATAATAAAGAGTGTGTGTGTGAGAAAGTGTGTGTGTGAGTGTGTGTGTGCGTGTGAGTGTGTGTGTGTGTGTGTGTGTGTGTGTGTGTGTGTCTGTGTGTGTGTGTGTGTGTGTGTGTGTGTGTGTGTGTGTGTGAGTGAGAGTGAGTAAGTGAGTGAGTGCGTGAGTGTGAGCGTGTGTGTGTGTGTGTGTGTGTGAGCGTGTGTGTGTGTGTGTGTGAGCGTGTGTGTGTGTGTGTGTGTGTGTGTGTGTGTGAGCGTGTGTGTGTGTGTGTGTGTGCGTGCGTGCGTGCGTGCGTGCGTGCGTGAGTGTGTGTGTGTGTGTGTGTGTGTGTGTGTGTGTGTGTGTGTGTGTGTGTGCGTGTTTGCGCGTGTTTCTGACCACCTCAGTTATTCTTTCAGCCTACAGAGACTCAAACTCTCAGAGAATCACATCATTAGCACAGACGTTTATCGTAACGCGAGTGCTAACAGCTAACGGCTAACGGCTAACATGACTCAACAGAAACGACTGAATCCCGTCGCTGGCTGAGGTTTCTCTCCTGTACACGTATCACTCTGGTCTGGAAATGTCTGAATGGATTCTGCACAGTCATGATCCGGAGAGTAACAGGAGATCAGTGCATTTCATTTCAAACCGGACGACACTCGACAGATCATTATTACGTTCCCAGAAACACCAGCAGGTCATTATGATGAAGCTCCTGGATGTTCATTTGGACTCTATAAAGGCTTTGGTCTGAGCATCATGTTTCTCAGTTTCCCACATGAGAGCATTGAGTCCAGCGCTTATAAACCATACAACAAAACACTCACATTAGACCGACTCCAGCTCGACTACAAACTATAGAACAAATCATTTACACAACTGAGCAGCGACAGTCCAAAACAGACAAAAGCACCATCAATTTAGCACAATAAAAATAATACACATAATTTAATTACATATAATAATAAAATAAAAGTATTCTATTGTTCTTCTGCACAGGTGCGTTTCTGAGAGACAATGATGCCTTTAGATTATTAATAATAATAATAATAATAATAATTCGTTACATTTATATAGCGCTTTTTCTGAGACCTCAAAGCGCTTTACATAGATGGGGGAATCTCCTCAACCACCACCAGTGTGCAGCTCCACTTGGATGATGCGACGGCAGCCATACTGCGCCAGAACGCCCACCACACACCAGCTTACTGGTGGAGAGGAGACAGTGATGAAGCCAATCAGTATATGGGGATGATTAGGAGGCCATGATGGACAGGGGCCAAGGGGCAAATTTGTCCAGGACGCCGGGGTTACACCCCTACTCTTTTCGAAGGACATCCTTGGATTTTTAATGACCACAGAGAGTCAGGACCTCGGTTTAACGTCTCATCCGAAGGACGGTGCTCTCTGACAGTATAGTGTCCCCGTCACTACACTGGGGCATTAGGACCCACACAGACCACAGGGAGAGCGCCCCCTGCTGGCCTCACTAACACCTCTTCCAGCAGCAACCTGGTTTTTCTCAGGAGGTCTCCCATCCAGGTACTAACCAGGCTCAGCCCTGCTTAGCTTCAGTGGGCAACCAGTCCTGGGCTACATGATGATATGGCTGCTGGCTAGATTAGGGATGCACTGATATGGTACACTGGTGGCCGGGCCTCCCCCCATGGTGACCTCCTCCTCAGGGTTCTGGAGAGGAGAATTCAGCTGATAGTCGAACCCCGGATTCAGCAGGAACAGTGTGGTTTTCGTCCCGGTCGTGGAACACTGGACCAGCTCTATACCCTCTCCAGGGTGCTGGAGGGTTCATGGGAGTTTGCCCAACCAGTCCACATGTGTTTTGTGGATTTGGAGAGGGCATTCGACTGTGTCCCTCGCGGTGTCCTGTGGAGGGTGCTCTGGGAGTATGGGGTCCAGGGTCCTTTGCTAAGGGCTGTCCGGTCCCTGTACGACCGGAGCAGGAGCTTGGTTCGCATTGCCGGCAGTAAGTCAGACTTGTTCCCGGTGCATGTTGGACTCCGGCAGGGCTGCCCTTTGTCACCGGTTCTGTTCATAATTTTTATGGACACAATTTCTAGGCGCAGCCAGGGGCCGGAGGGTGTCCGGTTTGGGGACCACACGATTTCATCTCTGCTCTATGCGGATGATGTTGTCATGTTGGCCTCATCAGACCAGGACCTTCAGCATGCACTGGGACGGTTTGCAGCCGAGTGTGAAGCGGCTGGGATGAGAATCAGCACCTCCAAATCCGAGGCCATGGTCCTCAGTCGGAAAAGGGTGGTTTGCCCACTTCAGGTTGGTGGAGAGCTCCTGCCTCAAGTGGAGGAGTTCAAGTATCTTGGGGTCTTGTTCAGGAGTGAGGAGGAACAGATGGAACGGGAGATTGACAGATGGATCGGTGCAGCTTCTGCAGTACAGCGGTAATGTGGTCGATGTACCGGTCTGTCGTGGTGAAGAAAGAGCTGAGCTGCAAGGCGAAGCTCTCAATTTACTGGTCGATCTACATTCCTACTCTCACCTATGGTCATGAGCTGTGGGTCATGGGCGAAAGGACAAGATCCCGGATACAGGCGGGGGGCGATCCCTTAGAGATGGGGATGTTATAGGGCCCTATCTTGCACCCAGCGCAATTGACTTTGTACACCGACGCATGTTTCATTCCTATTTTGCACCCACGCAAAGCGTGCTTTTCCCTCCACAGAAGCACGTCGCTAAACTAGGGAATGAACTTGCGCTCCCTGGGCGGTTCAGCGCAAAAAAGGAGGCGTGTTCCGGCGCAAACAATCCCTGGTGCTATTTTACTCTTCCATAAAACAATTGCGCCACTGGCCAGAAAAAACCTAGTCTAAAGTCAGTGGCGCGTTGCGCGTTGTTCATTATGCTATTTTAAGGGCGCATGCTTGACCATAATGTATAGCGTGCACAACGCGCATACACTTGGATTCTCTAATCTACACAGAAGCAGCAGTTTTCATTTTTGCAAATCATATTATTACAAACGATAGATAGATAGATAGATAGATAGATAGATAGATAGATAGACAATTTATTATAAAAGCATACATCTAGCTTACACATTTACCCACATTATTATATGCATGTTTAACCGAAGCTAATTTGGGTGTGTTTCTCCATCCCCAATGTCACTTCTCTCTCTTTTACGGCCGTGACGAGAGTGTTGTTCTCCTCGGCTGTGAACCGCTCCTGGCGCGCGTCTGGCAAATCCGCCGTTATAATAGCAATACGCCAAGGAAAAAGCGCGTCTGCTCTTAAAGGGAATGTGAGATGACGCTCTGATTGGTTTATTTCACGTTACGCCCAAACCACACCAATGAATAATGAAGCTACTTCAGACCAACCCCTTTTAGATTTGCGCCGGGCGCAAGAGTCATTTATCCCGCCGGTATAATAGCAACAGCGCCGAGACCCGCCCACAAAGTTACTTGCGCTTTGACACTTGCGTTTCAGATCGTTAAAATAGGGCCCATAATGTTCTCATTATAATTTTATGTCGTCGATATGACAGACTTGTGCTGCACATGTTTCACTGAACTGTATTTTCCTTTTTTGAAATGATTCCAATCATATTAGATAATCCATTATTTATCGGCTTTACTATATCACCCAATGTTTTTTTATATTGGGCCGATAACAATAACATTAAAAATGAACATATTTGCTGGCTGATTTATTGTGCGTCCCTACTTTACATGCTTTCGTGGTGTTTTTGTTCTTTGTGAAGCTTCAGTTGGACGAGCAGAGCATCATGAAGGCGTGTGTCACGACACGAGTAATAAATAAACGAACAGTGTTGATCACAAGCACAGCAGTCAGGCATTCAGGAAGGTTTGCATGTTAAGGTATGATGTAAAAGAAGAATCAAACAAAGATTCTCCCAGAACGTTCTGGCAAGGTTCTCTCAACATTATGAACAAACTTTCTTCCAGTTACATTAATAAGAATGTTCGTTCCAAATTATCTGGTCTTTAATAATGTTCTCAAACGTTAACATGGAACGTTTTTTCCCTGAAAGATTTCAGTTGGAATTTGTGGAATAAATGTTTTTTAAATGTTCATTCATGTTCAAAGATCATTCAAAAGTAACGTTCAGAGAACATTCAAAAGTAACATTCAGAGAATATTCAAAAGTAACATTCCCATAACGTTTGAAGAATGATACAATGGAATGTTTCCTTAATGTCCGCATAACCAAGAGAAAACATTTTTAAAACGTTTTAAAAAACTGGACATTTAGACATTCAGAAATAACATTATTGAGAACATTAGCAAAACGTTCTTCGAACATATTTTTGTCAGCTGGGCTTACACTACAACTGAAACACAATCCAGGATATCAGAGACGGTTCCTGAAAGCGAAGGAAAGAGTTTGTGACACGTCAAACAGAACTGTGTGTGCTCACAGACAATGATCCAGCAATAAAATCCAGCAATAAAACACACTCGTTCTGCTGTTCACACTCAGATCTGATCCAGCAATAAAACACACTCGTTCTGCTGTTCACACTCAGATCTGATCCAGCAATAAAACACACTCGTTCTGCTGTTCACACTCAGATCTGATCCAGCAATGGGTGATTGTGTCGAGTGTGTGTTTGCTGATGGATGTCTGATGCGTTCGTGTGTCTCATGTCCTTCTGTCTCAGCGTTAGAGAATAACTGATGTGATGTTGTGCTTCTGAAGCGCATCAGAAACCCAAACACACGTGTGGTCACAGCAGGAAGACTGAGATCTGAACATGATTTCATTTGGACCGGAGAGATTGTAATGATATTCAGATTTAAAGCGTCGGTTTCATTAAAAGCCTCCGTCTCTGTTTGGTTCCTGATTCACGTTTGAGCTCTTCTAGTTGATCTGATCTTCACCTGCTTTTGCTGCTGCTCACAAAACCACAAGATCCCAGCTAACAGAACTAGTTCTAACAACATTGTGCTAAAGTTCCCACTAAGTTATGAAAACGTTATTTCTGAATCTCTCCCCTGTGAAGGCCGCCTCCCCTTTACTTCTGTACAGATAAAACTGTCAAAATGATTCCAGTTCGCATGGATACATGGAAGTGATAAAATAACTTTATTCTAGATCTGCTGTAAAGCCTAAACAATCTCTGTTACTGTAATCTCCTATTATCACTGTAAAGCTGCTTTGGAACAATCTATATTGTTAAAGCGCTGTATAAATGAAGGAGACTTGACTCGACTGAATGCTCTCTGAATGCTCAAAACGTCTCATTTTTTTGGTTTATGTGAACATTAGAGAAAACATTACGGGAAGGTTTCCTCTGTTTTATTATTTTGCACGTATTATGAGAACGTTACTTTGAATGTTCTGAAATATTAAAAAAAAATGTTAGATGAACATCCAACTAAAATGTTTCAGAATAACCTTCCCTGAACGATGTATAAATAATGTTTTTGTGCTAACATTTTGAGAACATTATTAAAGACCAGATAACCTTGAGCGAACCTTTGCCAGAATGTTCAGAAAGTTCTGAGAATGCTGGGATATTTCCCAAAAACAATGCAACACACATTAGTAGTAAACACAGAAAGCATCAACAGGTATTAGCAGTGTAATATGAAGAGTTAGACATGATAAATATGAATAAATCACATGGACAGAGATGCAGATATATCAGAACCACCTAAAACACCAACATCTGGACTCAGACCTGCAGTGTTCACACACACTGCGACCCGCCAGAATCCTTCAAGTGTTTACAGAGGAACGACCTCCTCGCACACAGCAGGGTTTCTCAGAAACAGAGACACGCTGCAGACACGACTGACACACACACACACACACACAGCAGAATCCAGCTTTAGAGGGCTACTACACCACTGACGAACTGGCTTTCAATAAAACATGGATGCCTGTACAGTAGAAAGGGGAAAACCATGTAAAACTGTGTTACCTGACTAGAGAAAACTGATGCTGTCTCCCTTTGGTCAAATAGAAAACTCCAACACCCATAATGCACTGGGCATGATGTCATCCAAGGCCACGCCCACCAGTCTGCTATAATCACACTTACCAGAGTCAAATACGCCTTGCTTTAGTAGGAAATACTTCTTAGCAAACATTTAGTCATACACTCTAAAAAAAATCTTGGGTTATTTTTTCTACCCAAATCCTGAGTTGAGCCTTTTGGGTCCTTTTTTTTTTTAGTTATTTTTTCAGTGTTTGGGTAGTGTTCGTGTGTTACCCAGATCCTGGGTCAGACGTAACAACCCAGTGTTTGGGTAGTGTTCGTGTGTTACCTATATCCTGGGTCAGACGTAACAACCCAGTGTTTGGGTAGTGCTCTTGTGTTACACAGATCCTGGGTCAGACGTAACAACCCAGTGTTTGGGTAGTGTTCTTGTGTAACACAGATCCTGGGTCAGACGTAACAACCCAGTGTTTGGGTAGTGTTCTTGTGTTACACAGATCCTGGGTCAGACGTAACAACCCAGTGTTTGGGTAGTGTTCTTGTGTTACACAGATCCCGGGTCAGACGTAACAACCCAGTGTTTGGGTAGTGTTCTTGTGTTACACAGATCCTGGGTCAGACGTAACAACCCAGTGTTTGGGTAGTGTTCTTGTGTTACACAGATCCCGGGTCAGACGTAACAACCCAGTGTTTGGGTAGTGTTCTTGTGTTACACAGATCCTGGGACAGACGTAACAACCCAGTGTTTGGGTGGTGTTCTTGTGTTACACAGATCCTGGGTCAGATGTAACAACCCAGTGTTTGGGTGGTGTTCTTGTGTTACCTAGATCCTGGGTCAGACGTAACATCCCAGTGTTTGGGTAGTGTTCTTGTGTTAGATCCTGGGTCAGACGTAACAACCCAGTGTTTGGGTAGTGTTCTTGTGTTACACACATCCTGGGTCAGACGTAACAACCCAGTGTTTGGGTAGTGTTCTTGTGTAACCTAGATCCTGGGTCAGACGTAACAACCCAGTGTTTGGGTGGTGTTCTTGTGTTACACAGATCCTGGGTCAGACGTAACAACCCAGTGTTTGGGTGGTGTTCTTGTGTTACCTAGATCCTGGGTCAGACGTAACATCCCAGTGTTTGGGTAGTGTTTGTGTTACCCAGATCCTGGGTCAGACGTAAGAACCCAGTGTTTGGGTAGTGTTCTTGTATTACACAGATCCTGGGTCAGACGTAACAACCCAGTGTTTGGATAGTGTTCTTGTGTTAGATCCTGGGTCAGACGTAAGAACCCAGTGTTTGGGTAGTGTTCTTGTATTACACAGATCCTGGGTCAGACGTAACAACCCTGTGTTTGGGTAGTGTTCTTGTGTTACACAGATCCTGGGTCAGACGTATGAACCCAGTGTTTGGGTAGTGTTCTTGTATTACACAGATCCTGGGTCAGACGTAACAACCCAGTGTTTGGATAGTGTTTTTGTGTTACACAGATCCTGGGTCAGACGTAACAACCCAGTGTTTGGGTAGTGTTCTTGTGTTACACAGATCCCGGGTCAGACGTAACAACTCAGTGTTTGGGTAGTGTTCTTGTGTTACCCAGATCATGGGTCAGACGTAACAACCCAGTGTTTGGATAGTGTTCTTGTGTTACCCAGATCCTGGGTCAGACGTAACAACCCAGTGTTTGGGTAGTGTTCTTGTGTTACCCAGATCCTGGGTCAGACGTAACAACCCAGTGTTTGGATAGTGTTCTTGTGTTACACAGATCCTGGGTCAGACGTAACAACCCAGTGTTTGGGTAGTGTTCTTGTGTTACACAGATCCCGGGTCAGACGTAACAACCCAGTGTTTGGGTAGTGTTCTTGTGTTACCCAGATCCCGGGTCAGACGTAACAACCCAGTGTTTGGGTAGTGTTCTTGTGTTACACAGATCCTGGGTCAGACATAACAACCCAGTGTTTGGATAGTGTTCTTGTGTTACACAGATCCCGGGTCAGACGTAACAACCCAGTGCTTGGGTAGTGTTCTTGTGTTACCCAGATCCCGGGTCAGACGTAACAACCCAGTGTTTGGGTAGTGTTCTTGTGTAACACAGATCCTGGGTCAGACGTAACAACCCAGTGTTTGGGTCAGACGTAACAACCCAGTGTTTGGGTAGTGTTTTTGTGTTACCCAGATCCTGGGTCAGACGTAACAACCCAGTGTTTGGATAGTGTTCTTGTGTTACCCAGATCCCGGGTCAGACGTAACAACCCAGTGTTTGGGTAGTGCTCTTGTGTAACACAGATCCTGGGTCAGACGTAACAACCCAGTGTTTGGGTCAGACGTAACAACCCAGTGTTTGGGTAGTGTTCTTGTGTTACCCAGATCCTGGGTCAGACGTAACAACCCAGTGTTTGGGTCAGACGTAACAACCCAGTGTTTGGGTAGTGTTCTTGTGTTACCTAGATCCTGGGTCAGACGTAACAACCCAGTGTTTGGATAGTGTTCTTGTGTTAGATCCTGGGTCAGACGTAACAACCCAGTGTTTGGATAGTGTTCTTGTGTTACCCAGATCCTGGGTCAGACGTAACAACCCAGTGTTTGGATAGTGTTCTTGTGTAAGACAGATCCTGGGTCAGACGTAACAACCCAGTGTTTGGGTAGTGTTCTTGTGTTACCCAGATCCTGGGTCAGACGTAACAACCCTGTGTTTGGGTAGTGTTCTTGTGTTACACAGATCCCGGGTCAGACGTAACAACCCAGTGTTTGGATAGTGTTCTTGTGTTACCCAGATCCTGGGTCAGACGTAACAACCCAGTGTTTGGATAGTGTTCTTGTGTAAGACAGATCCTGGGTCAGACGTAACAACCCAGTGTTTGGGTAGTGTTCTTGTGTTACCCAGATCCTGGGTCAGACGTAACAACCCTGTGTTTGGGTAGTGTTCTTGTGTTACACAGATCCTGGGTCAGACGTAACAACCCAGTGTTTGGATAGTGTTCTTGTGTTACCCAGATCCTGGGTCAGACGTAACAACCCAGTGTTTGGATAGTGTTCTTGTGTAAGACAGATCCTGGGTCAGACGTAACAACCCAGTGTTTGGGTAGTGTTCTTGTGTTACCCAGATCCTGGGTCAGACGTAACAACCCAGGTGTTGAGTTATTTATCACTGGCTTTTTGCGCCCTCTTCAGGAGAGAGCAGTGCAGCTCCGTCAAAATGGTGCATGTCTTCGGTAAAATACAGGTTTGTGTAAATTTTATTTTATCTATAAATTCGTTATTGTTCTGTATATTGTTTAATTTTATGCAAAGCAACATACTGAGGTGCGATGTGAGTCACTAAACGAGTGTTGCGTCTATTTTTTAGCGTGATGGATACGCCTGATGCCTGAAGACACACTGGAATCCACTGACACACACACACAAACTCACTCACTCACACACACACACACTGAAATCCACTGACTAACAGATTATGTCCAAAGATCTTCCCTGTTTATTAGTTCCTCAGTTTTCTGGGCATTCTCGCAGTAACAGCTCCACATGTGTGATGTTCTACAAGAGAAACACAGCAGTGTGTGATAAACGGTCTCTCTGTGAGGAATCTGATCGCTCTCTCTCTCGCAGATCCTGGTAAATCTCTTCATAACGGCAGGAATCGAGTCAGACGATTGTTTTCTGACTGAGATTTTACAGGTTTTGAACTCAAAGGCCCTTAAGAGGCTCGTGACACGCAAGTCAAGGTCGTTCTTTTTAGAGAACACTTATACAAAGTAATGTCCATTCTAAATGCAAATTACAATCTAGAATAATCAGAGACGAGGCTTCAGCAGAAAAATTACTTCACATTGGTTTAAAAATCACCACTGTAATGATCTAATTGTCTCATGGACTGAATATGTTTTAATATCTCACGTACATCAGAGAAATACAACATTCAGAACCGGCTCGCTCGTTCACACACACACACACACACACACACACACACACGCTTTCTGCTGCATGATCACGTTGGGTTTGAAAATAAATTTAGTAATTGGAAATGACAATGTCTGAAAATAAGATATCATGAAACCAAGTTCAAAGCGGAAGCAGCATCAGAAATACAGAACAGAAGATTAAACTCAAACCTCTGAGATTAGAGTAATAGTTCAGTAAAATCCTTTCTTCAGTGGAACATAAAGATCTTTTGAAGAATGTTGGAAGCCCTCTGACTTAAAAACACAGTGAAGAAATAAAGTCACTCACAACATGAGTAAATGATAACAGGATTATCCCTTTAAACCAGAAGAACACACACACACACACACACACACACACACACGCTCAGAAGAGCCGAGATAAACAGAAGTAAAAAGTGATAGTAAACTCCACTATTGATCCTCTGAGACGCAGAAACTCACTCCTGTCGTCTCTAGAAGGGTTTATTTCTCTGAGAAAACACACACACCGGTGCAGATCTGCAAGAGTTTCTTAGAGAACAGTAGTACAGTATATAACAATTCAATTTAAAATTTAAAATGTGTAAAACTATTTCAAATGTGAATTCTTGATATTAAGAATGTATTTTTTCTAGTAACAATGTCTATTTCTGATATCAGGAATTAGATTTTCATTAGTACTAGTTAAAGGAGGGAGGACTGTAGTGGGAGCACTGGGGAGGTGTGAGTGTGTGGCAATGGCTAATGGTTTACATGGGTCAGGGGTCAGGGATCAGGGGTCATGAGGGCTCCTTAACAGAGTTTAGCTAAGGGCCCCAGGGAGGGTTAGGGATCAGCTCCGATTACAAGATTAATCAGCATAACTTACAGCTTCCATCAACGTCTCTGAACACACACACACACACACACACACGCACACACACACACACACACACACACACACACACACACACAATCAGAGTTGCACAGAGGACACACACACACACACACACACACACACACACACACACACTCAGAGTTGCACAGAGGACACTGACACACACACACACACACACACACACTCAGAGTTGCACAGAGGACACTGACACACACACACACACACACACACAATCAGAGTTGCACAGAGGACACACACACACACACACACACACACACACACACACACACTCAGAGTTGCACAGAGGACACACACACTAACCCGATCGCTCAAACACATCAGGAGGAGATCTGACGAAAAACTGCACAAGTGTAAACGCATTTTACTCCTCCCAACAACGCCAAAAAATGAATGTGTGAGAGCGTGTTACAGGCTATATGTTATATGATATATGTTATATGTTATAGCCAGATATGACGACACTACTGCAGCATATATGAATATATTCATCAAGCCAACGTGCAAACTATCGCAAATCCTAGTGAAAGTAAGTCCCAGACACGTAACACACAATCATCTTCATTAGAGGTAAAGAAACGAGACGATGTTAGCAGGGCTGTTGCCGCTCTCTCCGACTGCGGTCTGTGAACTCATATCAGTGACCTGAACTCCATTTAATCTGCATATAGCACGGCAACTGAAGATCTGTTCTGCGAAACACGTTATAGGCCTCGTTTACACTGTCAGTGAAATGCGACCCAATCCCGATTTTTTGCTCACATGTGACACAGATTGGATGTGTTCTATGACAGTGTGGACAGGAAAAAACGCATGCATTCGGATATTTCGAGATCGGTTTCAGGCCTCCTTCATATGTGGAAATAAATCGGATATGTGCGACTGTCATGTAAACAGGCAGATCGGGTTTTCTGAGGCATTAGGCAACATCTCCGCGGTTTAATGACGAGAGAAACCCCGACGCGCTTCTGCAAAGGGACGGATGGCCCGACGAAATGTGGACAAACGTTGACACAACATATCAAAGGTTGGATTGCTCATCCTAAAGTTTCGGACCCACTGCTCTTAAAGCCCGCCACAATATGCTCCCGCCAGTCCTGAGATCTCTCGCACACCTAGGGCCCTATCTTGCACCCAGCGCAATTGACTTTGTACACCGACACATGTATCATTCCTATCTTGCACCCGATGCACAGCGGACTTTTCCCTCCACAGACGCACGTCGGTAAATTAGGGAATGAACTTGAGCGAAAAGAGGAGGCGTGTTCCAGCACAAACGTTCCCTGGTGCTATTTTGCAGTTTCAGAAAACAATTCCACCACTGACCAGGAGAAACCTCGTCTAAAGTCAGTGGCATGTTCAGATGCTATTTTAAGGGCGCATGCTTGGCCATAATGTAGCGTGTGCACAACGCGCATGCACTTACCATACATTATTACAAGGAAAAATATTCCGCACGAGGGAAATCATTGCTGTGTCCATGAAGATGTGTAAAAATAGGCATAAATCTAGCTTACACATTTACCCAGATTATTATAAGTAAGGGTTAATGCCCGACGAGGTGTCCATTGTCAAGTATTAATGGAAGACGGCGAGGCGTGAACATTCCGACGTGCAGCGGAGGACAGTTGCCTCCGCCAAAGTCCATTAATACCTGACAATGGACACCTTGAAGGGCATTAACCTGCTTATACCATGGTCACTTGCCAAATAACACATTTTTAAAACATTAGTTTATATTTTAATTAGTTTTACAATCGAAATCTAAAGTTTTTACAAACAATAACTTGGTTTCCCTGGTTACGCCTGATGGTTTATTCCAAACCGGAGATATTTATATTCGATTCGATTCGATACTCGATTTATATTCTGTATAGATACTTTGACTGCCTGTTGCTATGGTTACTCACAGCTGATGTAGCCAGCGCATTTATTTATTAATTTCGAACGGTAAACAGTCAGTTTCACCAGAACTCCTTTACTAGGTGTCCTCTATCACTTTTTAATGGACACCCTGCAGCCAATCAGAATCGAGTATTCACCCAGACCATGGTATAAGCCTGTTTAACCGAAGCTAATTTGGGTGTGTTTCTCCATCCCCAATGTCACTTCTCTGTGCTTTACGGCCCTGACGAGAACGTCGGTCTCCTCGGCTGTGAACCGCTCCTGGCGTGCGTCTGGCAAATCCGCCGTTATAATAGCAATACGCCATGGAACAAGCGCGCCTGCTCTTAAAGGGAATGTGAGATGACGCTC
Organism: Squalius cephalus; assembly: GCF_949319135.1. Taxonomy (NCBI): domain Eukaryota; kingdom Metazoa; phylum Chordata; class Actinopteri; order Cypriniformes; family Leuciscidae; genus Squalius; species Squalius cephalus. The sequence goes on from NC_137132.1 coordinate 107,866, forward strand.
TGGTTGGTTTATTTCACGTTACGCCCAAACCACACCTAAGTGTAATGAAGCGATTCAGACCAACACATTTTAGACTTGCGTCGGGCGCAAGAGTCATTTATCCCGCCGGTATAATAGCAACAGCGCCCGAGATCCGCCCACAAAGTTACTTGCGTTTCGTATTTGATACTTGCGTTTAAGATCGTTAAAATAGGGCCCCATAACTGAAGCATATGTGCAATGATGATGGCCCTTTTTGTCCTCCTCCGCCTCATAATCATGGTGATGTTTGGCGAACTTCGCATAGGCTATATCGCAAAGCTAGCATCTAGGGCAGGACCCGAATATTCGAATATTCGTTCGGTGGGTTGGTATTCGATTTGAAAATTTGACATTCGAATATTCGTTTTTTTGGTTTTTTTTGCACACCTGGGATCCCCCGTGAAACGGTTCTCATTCGCGCTTGAATAACCCCTCATATACACTGCACACGTCTGCGGCGCATTACGGCTGCGACACGGCTACCGGAGCTGATCACGCGGCGCGTTTCACCGCGTTTCTCCGCGCCGCTTCGCTAAATATAGGCGTCTAGTCTATTTTTGACGGACGCGCGTCCAAGTCGCACCGGAAATACAAAATAAAAGTCAAAGAACGCTGTCAATTTCAAAATAAACACCCTGTGCAGACTCCCAAACGTATTGCACGTATATTGGCAATATCCTTGGTAGGAGAAACCCCAAAATCAGAAAAACACGTCGGACAGGCAAATCACGTGGTCTCACGCATCTAGTCGCTCCGCTTCTGATATCCTCCCGGTGTGAGTTGGCACCACGTGGAGGACGGAATAAAACCTTGTCGCAGCCGTAATGCGCCGCAGGCATGTGCAGTGTAAATGAGGGGTAAGGCCGGCGACACACTGGCTGCGTGGCGTGAGCGTCTCAGCTGCGTGGCGTGTCCGTTTTTATTTTGGCTCCCATGTTAACAGGTTGGAGTTTGCACACTGCCTGCGTGAGACACGCGTCTCAGGTGCGGCTCGAGCCACGAGGAAAACGCGTGCATGCTAGAAATGGAACCGACGCCTGTTCCAGCAACGGGAGTGTTCTCTAGCTAGAGCGCAGAACAGCGGAGTTTGAATAGACTGAAGTGCATGCCTGAGCTTGTGTTTTGGGTTAAGCTGCGTTGCTTTGACATTGTGGAAAATAATTTAACTTCATTTCGTTTTTCTTTATTTAAATTTCGTTTTTTCTTTATTTAAATTTCGTTTTTCTTTATTTAAATTTCGTTTTTCTTTATTTAAATCTACCCTTTACTGTGTCAGTAATTTGTTAGTCAGAAAAATATTAGACTACCTAAAAGTATTGCTTAAGTTAACAGACCTGTGTGTGTGCGTTTTATATCACTAGTGCAGTGTCCATTCTCGGAGCATAAGCCCTGCCCGTGTGATGCGCCGCTTCCCGCTCGCGCTGTTCTGTAGTTTACTGTTTATTAATTCTGAACGTGTCGCGTCTCGCGTGTCCATCTATATTGCACCAAATGCGACACTGCACTCCCTTGTGAAGTCGATTGGGTGAACGGTACTCGAAATAATCAAAATGCAAACGGACAGACAGACACAGAGAGATTCCTGCCTTTATTAGAGAGAAGAACATGTTCAGCCCCCTCTCTCCGAAGCTTCGAATATTCGATGTTCATTACTACCGAAGCTTCGAAGCTCAAAAAATGGTATTCGGACCAGCCCTACTAGCTCAAGAATATTTCACGGTCGTCCATCTGTGCAAGAACCCCCTTGAAGCATGCGCGACGTTTCAGATAGTATGGCCAGTGTAAACACATGATTCGGATATGGGTCACAGTTGAAAGAACGTGTAAACGGACGATCGAAAAAATCAGATAAAGGTAACCAATCAGAATTGGGCATGAAGACCGGCAGTGTGAACGAGGCCTGAGTTGATCGAGGCCTGAGTTGAACGGGGCCTGAGTTGATCGAGGCCTGAGTTGATCGAGGCCTGAGTTGAACGAGGCCTGAGTTGAACGGGGCCTGAGTTGATCGAGGCCTGAGTTGAACGAGGCCTGAGTTGATCGAGGCCTGAGGTGAACGAGGCCTGAGGTGAACGGGGCTTGAGTTGATCGAGGCCTGAGTTGAACGGGGCTTGAGTTGATCGAGGCCTGATTTGAACGAGGCCTGAGTTGAACGGGGCCTGAGTTGATCGAGGCCTGAGTTGATCGAGGCCTGAGTTGATCGAGGCCTGAGTTGAACGAGGCCTGAGGTGAACGGGGCTTGAGTTGATCGAGGCCTGATTTGAACGGGGCCTGAGTTGAACGGGGCCTGAGTTGAACGGGGCCTGAGTTGAACGAGGCCTGAGTTGATCGAGGCCTGAGTTGATCGAGGCCTGAGTTGATCGAGGCCTGAGTTGAACGGGGCCTGAGTTGATCGAGGCCTGAGTTGATCGAGGCCTGAGTTGATCGAGGCCTGAGTTGATCGAGGCCTGAGTTGAACGAGGCCTGAGTTGAACGAGGCCTGAGGTGAACGGGGCTTGAGTTGATCGAGGCCTGATTTGAACGGGGCCTGAGTTGAACGGGGCCTGAGTTGAACGGGGCCTGAGTTGAACGAGGCCTGAGTTGATCGAGGCCTGAGTTGATCGAGGCCTGAGTTGATCGAGGCCTGAGTTGAACGAGGCCTGAGTTGATCGAGGCCTGAGTTGATCGAGGCCTGAGTTGATCGAGGCCTGAGTTGATCGAGGCCTGAGTTGAACGAGGCCTGAGTTGATCGAGGCCTGAGTTGATCGAGGCCTGAGTTGATCGAGGCCTGAGTTGATCGAGGCCTGAGTTGATCGAGGCCTGAGTTGAACGAGGCCTGAGTTGAACGAGGCCTGAGGTGAACGGGGCTTGAGTTGATCGAGGCCTGATTTGAACGGGGCCTGAGTTGAACGGGGCCTGAGTTGAACGGGGCCTGAGTTGAACGAGGCCTGAGTTGATCGAGGCCTGAGTTGATCGAGGCCTGAGTTGATCGAGGCCTGAGTTGATCGAGGCCTGAGTTGAACGAGGCCTGAGTTGATCGAGGCCTGAGTTGATCGAGGCCTGAGTTGATCGAGGCCTGAGTTGAACGAGGCCTGAGTTGATAGAGGCCTGAGTTTAACGAGGCCTGAGTTGATCGAGGCCTGAGTTGATCGAGGCCTGAGTTGAACGAGGCCTGAGTTGATCGAGGCCTGAGTTGAACGGGGCCTGAGTTGAACGGGGCCTGAGTTGAACGAGGCCTGAGTTGAACGAGGCCTGAGTTGATCGAGGCCTGAGTTGATCGAGGCCTGAGTTGATAGAGGCCTGAGTTTAACGAGGCCTGAGTTGATCGAGGCCTGAGTTGAACGAGGCCTGAGTTGATCGAGGCCTGAGTTGAACGGGGCCTGAGTTGAACGGGGCCTGAGTTGAACGAGGCCTGAGTTGAACGAGGCCTGAGTTGAACGAGGCCTGAGTTGATCGAGGCCTGAGTTGATCGAGGCCTGAGTTGATCGAGGCCTGAGTTGAACGAGGCCTGAGTTGATCGAGGCCTGAGTTGAACGAGGCCTGAGTTGATCGAGGCCTGAGTTGATCGAGGCCTGAGTTGAACGAGGCCTGAGTTGATCGTGGCCTGAGTTGAACGAGGCCTGAGTTGATCGAGGCCTGAGTTGAACGAGGCCTGAGTTGATCGAGGCCTGAGTTGAACGAGGCCTGAGTTGATCGAGGCCTGAGTTGATCGAGGCCTGAGTTGAACGAGGCCTGAGTTGATCGAGGCCTGAGTTGAACGAGGCCTGAGTTGATCGAGGCCTGAGTTGAACGAGGCCTGAGTTGATCGAGGCCTGAGTTGATCGAGGCCTGAGTTGAACGAGGCCTGAGTTGAACGAGGCCTGAGTTGATCGAGGCCTGAGTTGATCGAGGCCTGAGTTGATCGAGGCCTGAGTGAGCGGGAGTAAGTGGAATGGTTTAGATTGATCAGTAAACGCATGAAGTGCGCCGGTGTAAACCCTGAGCGTGACATCACACACACGCACTCGCACTTGCACTCGCACACACACACACACACACACACACACACGCACACACACACGCACTCGCACTAGCACACACACGCACACGCACACACACACTCTCACACTCTCACACTCTCTCACACACACACACACACACACACACACACGCAACGTCTCCTGAGCTGATCAACAATCTGAAGCATTTCAGATCTAACCTCTCGTGAAGGTCAAAGGTCAGACCTGATGACAGGTGACTGCAGAAACCTCAGAGGTCAGGGGTCAGGGTTTGCTCAGTGCAGGTTTAGCTCTCGCTTCAGTAATAATAATAATAGTTATTAATAGCTAGTAATAGTAGTCATTGCAGTTTTCTAATGAAAGGAAAGCGGTTCTTATTTCAGAAGCAAATCATTGCATTTAAATATCAATAACCTGAGCAAGCAAACAAATCAGAGCCAATAAACATCTGTGCCAGGAAAACATGATCCCCTTATTGCATTTTCATCTGATTGCTGAACTGATATTCAACGTAACGTCTCTGTAATAATATCACGTCACTTTGATTTATTTGCATTGCAAACTGACATGGTTTGTGTGATAAAGTTCCTTCATGAGGAAGACGATGATGAAGAGCGCCAGAAACTGGAGCTCTCCTTCT
>NC_137132.1:125000-135000 GCF_949319135.1 Squalius cephalus
TAATGGGCCTACCCCTTTTCTCCACCTCCTCTGTCTCCTCCTCTAATGGGCCTACCCCTTTTCTCCACCTCCTCTGTCTCCTCCTCCTCTGTCTCCTCCTCTGTCTACCCCTTTTCTCCACCTCCTCTGTCTCCTCCTCCTCTGTCTCCTCCTCTAATGGGCCTACCCCTTTTCTCCACCTCCTCTGTCTCCTCCTCTGTCTCCTCCTCTAATGGGCCTACCCCTTTTCTCCACCTCCTCTGTCTCCTCCTCTGTCTCCTCCTCTAATGGGCCTACCCCTTTTCTCCACCTCCTCTGTCTCCTCCTCTGTCTCCTCCTCTAATGGGCCTACCCCTTTTCTCCACCTCCTCTGTCTCCTCCTCTGTCTCCTCCTCTAATGGGCCTACCCCTTTTCTCCACCTCCTCTGTCTCCTCCTCCTCTGTCTCCTCCTCTAATGGGCCTACCCCTTTTCTCCACCTCCTCTGTCTCCACCTCCTCTGTCTCCTCCTCTGTCTCCTCCTCTGTCTCCTCCTCTGTCTCCTCCTCTAATGGGCCTACCCCTTTTCTCCACCTCCTCTGTCTCCACCTCCTCTGTCTCCTCCTCCGTCTCCTCCTCCGTCTCCTCCTCCGTCTCCTCCTCCGTCTCCTCCTCCGTCTCCTCTAATGGGCCTACCCCTGATGGGCCTACCCCTTTTCTCCACCTCCTCTGTCTCCTCCTCTGTCTCCTCCTCTGTCTCCTCCTCTGTCTCCTCCTCTGTCTACCCCTTTTCTCCACCTCCTCGGTCTCCTCCTCCGTCTCCTCCTCCTCTGTCTCCTCCTCTAATGGGCCTACCCCTTTTCTCCACCTCCTCTGTCTCCTCCTCTGTCTCCTCCTCTAATGGGCCTACCCCTTTTCTCCACCTCCTCTGTCTCCTCCTCTGTCTCCTCTAATGGGCCTACCCCTTTTCTCCACCTCCTCTGTCTCCTCCTCTGTCTCCTCCTCTAATGGGCCTATCCCTTTTCTCTACCTCCTCTGTATCCACCTCCTCTGTCTCCTCCTCCGTCTCCTCCTCCGTCTCCTCCTCTAATGGGCCTTCCCCTTTTCTCCTCCTCCTCTGTCTCCTCCTCTGTCTCCTCCTCTGTCTCCTCCTCTGTCTCCTCCTCTGTCTCCTCCTCTGTCTACCCCTTTTCTCCACCTCCTCTGTCTCCTCCTCCTCTGTCTCCTCCTCTAATGGGCCTACCCCTTTTCTCCACCTCCTCTGTCTCCTCCTCTAATGGGCCTACCCCTTTTCTCCACCTCCTCTGTCTCCTCCTCCTCTGTCTCCTCCTCTAATGGGCCTACCCCTTTTCTCCTCCTCCTCTGTCTCCTCCTCTGTCTACCCCTTTTCTCCACCTCCTCTGTCTCTCTCCTCCTCTGTCTCCTCCTCTAATGGGCCTACCCCTTTTCTCCACCTCCTCTGTTCTCCTCCTCTGTCTCCTCCTCTAATGGGCCTACCCCTTTTCTCCACCTCCTCTGTCTCCTCCTCTGTCTCCTCTAATGGGCCTACCCCTTTTCTCCACCTCCTCCGTCTCCTCCTCCGTCTCCTCCTCCGTCTCCTCCTCCGTCTCCTCCTCTGTCTCCTCCTCTAATGGGCCTACCCCTTTTCTCCACCTCCTCTGTCTCCACCTCCTCTTTCTCCACCTCCTCCGTCTCCTCCTCCGTCTCCTCCTCCGTCTCCTCCTCTAATGGGCCTACCCCTTTTCTCCACCTCCTCTGTCTCCACCTCCTCTGTCTCCTCCTCCGTCTCCTCCTCTGTCTCCTCCTCCGTCTCCTCCTCCGTCTCCTCCTCCGTCTCCTCTAATGGGCCTACCCCTGATGGGCCTACCCCTTTTCTCCACCTCCTCTGTCTCCTCCTCTGTCTCCTCCTCTGTCTCCTCCTCTGTCTCCTCCTCTGTCTCCTCCTCTAATGGGCCTACCCCTTTTCTCCACCTCCTCTGTCTCCACCTCCTCTGTCTCCTCCTCCGTCTCCTCCTCTAATGGGCCTACCCCTTTTCTCCTCCTTCTCTGGGCCAGCATCCTCTAACCTGGCCTTGTTAGGGGACTCTCCTCTCGGGGCGAATGAGAGGATGCTTAATTGCTTTTTACCGGACATCTTTGAAAGAGAAAGACAGATGCAATAATTAATGCATCCATGGCCAGGATATATTTATAAAATATAACATGATTTTAAAAGTGACCTATAACATCGACTATGCAATACACTTTAATTTATTTAGTGCTAATAGAATGATTAAGCCTATTTGGAGAGAGAGATGTTTATAATGTGACAATATGTCAGTCATCGTGTGATAACGAAAATATGACTAGGCCTAGACCACTTGTTCTGAGCAGGTGTTGTCAGTCAACAGGCTATAAAACTGTAGGCTAAGTTACAGACACTCATGAAAAACTGATGCTGATTATCTGGGGAAACATTCTCTAACAGCAGTCAAGTTGTCACTGTTTATGTCAAACAAGTTGTGATTTTTTTGTAACATTAAAACAGGAGATCATGACTTACTCTGTGCTCAAGGTGATGCTCGGAGTGATTTCCTCTGTGGGTGAACGAAACTTTCGGGCAGAATCACGTCAACAATTCCAGGATATGCTTTTTTTTTTCATTGGTTGTTGCGTTAAATCTTACCCAGATACAATAGTGCTATTTTCTGATTGGCTATTGTGTAGGCCCTTTCTCTTTTTTAATTGGCTGATAACTGGCAGGCTCGACTAAGACCTCCAGGGGAGACGCGCTTGACTCCTGCCGAACCGTGAGAGCGGCGCGGCCAGAGAAATGTTGGGCGCTGTGGCATATTAAATATATTATAAATAGTTTTTCCGCGTGAGAAATACAATGTGTGGTGGGAGTGCGTGACAAAAGACTGAAATGAGTGACTGTCACGCTCAATGCGTGACACTTGAGAGCCCTGAGAAGAAGACCTAGAGATGGAGCAGGTGAACACACACATGAAGGTGAAAGTTCAGATAAACAAAGCTAAAGGGAGGAAGGTGGTCACACTGGATATAGAGCTGGGTGTCGTCAGCAGAACAGGGAAAGTTTGCCCTAAAGGCAGTAGATAAACAATAAACCGAATAGGGCCCGACACTGAGCCCTGAGGCACGCCGCACTCACACACACACACACTCAAGCTCACACACTCACACTGAGCCCTGAGGCACGCCACACTCACACACACACTCAAGCTCACACACTCACACACACACACACACTGAGCCCTGAGGCACGCCACCACAGCTGCAGCGCCCCCTGGCCTCACAGGACTGTAAATGTAACGCAATTTATTGTTCATTTATATTATTCATTTTAAGCATTTAGTAATTTATTTGTAATAAACACTTTAAGTAGGCTATTTAAAATGTGTTAGGACTATTTATATGTTAAATTATGCTTTTTTGAAACATATGCACAGAGTGTGATGTCATATTGTGTGTGCGCAGAAAGAATTTGTCCGCAGTTGTTCAGTGTCGTGTTTGTTCGGCACTAAGCAGCTTTTGTGTGTTCATTTCTACTTCGTGTCGCTGTGCAGGATCTTTTACTGTATATGACAGTGTAAACAGCCCAATAACCCTTTCATTTAAAGCTTTGTGTGTACGCTGTCTAAACGAGTGTTCTCACCGATACGCTTGTTGTGATTCGCTGAGTTTTGACGAGTTTTATAGACTTGATATTGATATTGTTTCTTATTCAAAAGTGGTGACTTGTAAATACCCCCCCCCCCCCCACCCCCAACCTAAAACATCTCCCAGCGCCACTAGTAATCTGAGATATCCATGATTTAATTTGAACTAACTAAATCCAACCCAATAAATACGATCTAAACACACACACACTTCACTCGTGCCACCAGCTGCGGATCAGCGGATCAGCTACAGGAGTTCAGGTCCAGCACAGAATCCTCTAGAACACACACACACACACACACACACACACACACACAGTGTTCAGGTCCAGCACAGAGACCTCTAGAACACACACACACACACAAACACACACACACACACACACACGCACACACTCGCTGTGGAGCAAGAGTTTATCCAGCACAGAATCCTCTAAAACAAACACACAAACACACAGATACCAACACACACACACCAACAAACACACACACACACACACACACACACACACACACACACACACACACACACACACACACACACACACACACACTCGCTGTGGAGCAGGAGTTCAGGTCCAGCACAGAGTCCTCTAGAACACACACACACACACACACACACACACACACACACACACACACACACACACACACACACACACACACACACTCATGATCTCTCTCTCTGTCCTGAGGCCGCTGCTGTTTTTCACTTGTTTTCTTGCGATCAGGATTAATTAGTGTTTCTCATCAATAGTGGTGCAGATAAACATGTTGTGGTTTGATCATTATAATGGAGGCCCTGCAGACATCGATCGCGTCCAATGACGGTCTGTCCTCACACACACACACACACACACACACACACACACAGCGCTCCTGGTTTAGTGCGGGTAACGTAAGAGTAGTAAAGTCGATGTTTGCAGCGTTTCATGAGTCCGATCACATGAGAAAGAGAAACTTTTCATCGTCCTTCAGCATCTAATCGGGTTATATTACAGTGGTTTACTGTGTCCAGATTGTTGTTGTTGTTGTTGTTGTTGTTGTTGTTGTTGTTGTTGTTGTTGTTGTTGTTGTGAAGAGCCTCGGCTGATGTGATCGGTTAGTGTGACTGTCACAGTAAAACACTACTCCTAACACTGCATGTAATTCACACTGCTTTATTAATCACTCGTGCCACCAGCTGCGGATCAGCCTGTGTATCTCTGCTCACAGTCTGACGTGTGTGTGTGTGTGTGTGTGTGTGTGTGTGTGTGTGTGTTCAGCTTCACTCATGGCTCGTTCATGTTGATGTGACATGATTAAATAACTCAGGGTTTCTCCGATGTACAGAGGAGCTTCAGGACAACGCCTGGGAATCTCTAGAGGACTCTGTGCTGGACCTGAACACTGTGTGTGTGTGTGTGTGTGTGTGTGTGTGTGTGTGTGTGTGTGTGTGTGTGTGTGTGTGTGTGTGTTCTAGAGGACTCTGTGCTGGACCTGAACTCCTGATCCACAGCGAGTGTGTGTGTGTGTGTGTGTGTGTGTGTGTGTGTGTGTGTGTGTGTGTGTGTGTGTGTGTGTGTGTGTGTGTGTGTGTGTGTGTGTGTGTGTTTTCTGTGTTTCTTCTTAAACATCGACTGATAGACTTGCAATTGTTTTCACAGAGGAAAAACTCATTAACACAGAAATGCAGCAAATTAAAAGTGTAATCTCTATAGCGCAGGTTTAATTATTTACTGCCGTCTGTTCGTCCAGAAAGTGACGTCACACACCGTCCAAACCAAAGATATCCCGTCCAGAGACTGACTGGAGAGGAGGAACCCACTTCAGATATGGCCATATGAAATACAATATGAACCCAATCAGAATGAGCACAGACGAACACTGCGGATCAACACCAGCTTCAGGAAACTCTCTTCAGCTCAAGGGCTTCATTCTGTGTTGATCTAGATCTGCACTACTGTAACGCGGGGAAGATCACTACACAGATGAACTTGACTGACATACAAATGGTGGATTACATACAGAAATGCCGGGTGAGCTGAAGAGTCATGTGACTGATGAAGGGGACGCCTCCAAACAGCAGGAATTCTCAAAGAAGATCAACAAAGAAACAGAAGAAATGATAATAAAGAGTACGTGTTTATGGAAACAAATGTCTGAGCTGATAGACGGCCTGATCCTCAATCTCTGCTGGATTCTCCGTCCTCTCCAGACTGAGCGTTTACTGTGATGATGACGGACACACTGCACATCCAGCAGATCTGGGCAAACACACGCGTCACCACATGAAACTCTCTCAGCGTTTCCCACCGGATTCTGTGAGACTGTGGACATTGGTCCGGGAACACACACATTAATGACACACACAGGGATTTTAGGCTGCTGTCACTTTAAAGGTACAATATGTAAGATTTTTGTAATAAAATATCCAAAAAACACTTGCACGTGTGGTATATTTCATGCAGTTGTGACTTCATCTGAAAAGTCATCTGGACCAGCACTTATTACTCTTATTCCATGGCCACCTCTTCTGCTTTTGTTTAAAGCAAACTCATCAATAACACACTAACCCACTATCTGGGATAATGAACAGTTTTGTTTTTGATAGACTAAATATAGTCATATTTTGTATTGTATGAGAAATACCTTTAACATGAATATACGCAAATCAGCTGCTAGTGGAAGTGATAGAAATAAACTACTAAATAAAAAGTCTAGTTGTTTTCTTCAACTGTAATCGTGTGCTTATTCATGTACTTAAAAGCACACTATGCAAGATTTGCACCTTAATATAACAGTTTTGAAGTCATTTAGATGGTAAACGAACTCGTAGTAGGGCGAATGATCCCGATAGTAAAGCGGGGGGGGGGGGGGGGTGGCGCCCCGACTAATCTCGAGAGAATCACTTGCTTTACGGCACGACGTCACACACACCAACACACACACATGTAGAGCCTCTGTGGAAGACACTAGCACGCGTTTCAGACGTGAGTCATGGCAGAGTCGACGAAGAGTAGTCGTTAGGGTTAATACACAGGTTAGCAAATATATATTATTTCTGTTACACATACAGTTATATTGCACTTAAAAGCATTTACTTTAGCTGAAGACTATTTTAACTCAGCTATCCAGTATATTATTAAATTATTAATGTCTGCCTGTTTCTACTTAGTGACACAGATCCAGAACCAGGAGATAAGATGAACTCGATTGAACTCATTTACACTGACCCAGATCAGATCCTGATTCAGATTCAAATTTAGATTCAGATCAAGATCAAGATCAAGATTCAGTTTTAGATTCAGATTCAGATTCAGATTCAGTTTCAGATTCAGATGAACTTGACTGAACTCATTTACACTGACCCAGATCAGATCCTGATTCAGATTCAAATTTAGATTCAGTTTCAGATTCAGATTCAGATAAGATCCAGATCCAGATCCAGAAAAACTCATCAAACTCATCAAACTCAAAACTCAAGTTCATCATTAAAGAGATTCAATAAGAGATTCTAGAGTAGTAGAAGTAAGAGAACAAGAAGAGAATTTCCGGATTAAATAAGGGAAGATCAAATTCAACCAGCTCAACCAATGAGGAGTGTGTGTGACAGAAAACCACTGAGGAACAGGAAGCTGGAGTTCGACTTGACCTGAAGTGTGTGTCACTTTAAAGATACCCGTGACCAGAGGAACGAGACTGAATGCTGGAGCGGAAACAATGAGATCTGACGTGATGGAGGAAGAGGAGAAGCGCAGCTGTCCTTCAGAGTCAGGGTTTCACACCATCCGCTCTAACTCACAGTGACTCGAGACGAAGAGCTTTCGCATTCAGCCTGTGTGTGTCTTCAACATCCGCTCAGAGAGAAACACACATGAGCTTTACGCTGTGACTGAAGACCTGTAGGGAATCAAACTGAAGTGATGTAAAGTAATTTAGCTTGAATGTTCCTCCTGTGTCTGTAACCATGGCAACATCACAGTATCCCATCATGTCCTTAATGAGTCTCGTGTTCCTGTAGAAACATGGAAACACTCTTAACCAGGATCAGTAAAACTGACGGATGTAATCCTCAAACTGTGGCGTCCCTTCACATCTGATCCCTGACCCCTGACCTCTGACCTCTGAGCCCAAACTCAACACACACATCTTCAGAGGATTTATGCTAATGAGCCGCTCGTTTCCATTGTACTGAGGAGCTGAAACCTTCACATGCAAACACACACTCAGTCACTGGAAAGGGTTCAGACATAACTTTAAACCAGATCCACTCATTTAAACATCTCTGGATTCTTATTATCGTACTTTTAACGTCTCTGACTCGCTGTGGTCATTAAAAACTTGACCCCTGACCTCTGTCCATCATGGCCTCCTAATCATCCCCATATACTGACTTCATCACTGTCTCCTCTCCACTAATATGCAGGTGTGTGCGTGTGTGTGTGTGTGTGTGTGTGTGTGTGTGTGTGTGTGTGTGTGTTATTCTAATAACTGTCGGTTTTTGTCATAAAACAAAGCGGAGAGAGATGTGTGAATCTGCTGACTCTGCTCATGTGAGGGAGTGGAGGAGGAGCCAACTGAGCAAAGAAGCGGAACTGAGCGGCGCCGGCGGGAGATTGACGGAGTAGCCGGAGAGACACACACACATTAGAGAGAGTTTGAGTAGATTTTGAAAGTAGTTTAGGAGTAGTTTAGATAGTTTAGGTCAGCCATTCCCAAACTGTGGTCCGCGGACCACTAGTGGTCCGTGAGGGTACTGCAGGTGGTCCGTGGAAAGGCAAAATAAAATATAAAATAATATATATTTTTTACCTTCATTTTACTAGGAAATTCCCATAAAAAAAAGTAAAAAGAATATGTAGGCCTATATTGATATAACATTTTAATTAAATTGTCAAGTTATTGTGTGATTACTAAAATAGCCTAGTGGTGTTTGGCCGTGACATTCAAGTTCAGTGCCGTTAGAACCACAACATTGGTTCGGTGGATAGCAACAGGTTCTCTGAAGAGAAAAGGGCAGAGGCAAATATGTTCTCATTATCACATCACACGCATAGCCTTTAATGGTGCGTTCACACCGGACGAAATTTCGCTTCAAACTTTTGTTTTTACGCGCGTCAATTTAGCTCTTGACGCGCGAATTGGTATAATGTGGTCAAGCGTATCACTACACGCGGCAGGCGCGAATTTCACATAATCCCTTTTTTAATTTGACGCGCTATGAACGCACAGTGGCATATAGGCAGTTTATATGAAACGAAATGTTAAATGGAATGAATAAGGCCTGTTATTATTTTAATTTCCAGTTGGTTTCTTGATTTCGCGTTTCTGAAATGTTTTGCGGATGTGCTGTTAAGTGGACAAACTCAAGCCTAGGTAGGCTACTTTTTGAGGACTTAATAATTAAGGTAAATAAATAAAGATTAATAATCCCCTAAAATCGCCAAAGGTTTTGAAATGTTGACTATATTCCAGTGTTCTTATTACTGTATAGATTTCATACTCCATTGCTATGGAAATAAGCATGTTGTTCAAATGAACCTGATTATGCCCTCAGGCGCTTCAGTAAATAAATAAATAAATATATGTGGCAGCCGTTGTGTGCAGTAAACTTTCTTTTAATAACAAGCCTGTTGTACTGATATGATGACCAATGATAGTTTTAGTGCTAGTAAGCCTATTTAGAGGTGCGGATTAATTCAGGTAGGACTCTGAGACATATTTTATTATGAGGTGGTCCGCGAAAATTCTTGATTACAAATAGTGGTCCACACACACAAAAAGTTTGAGAACCCCTGGTTTAGGTAGTTTTTTGTGGAAGGAAAATGAAGCAAATGTTTTTGGTTGAACAAGCCCTCGACTTATTCTATCAACTGGACGATGTTTACAGTTCATCGTCGGAATCAGAAAGTGGCGATGATGAGATTGACGACTCGGCTTTTGTGGTTCACGACGAGAGGTGAGACAAACTTTTAGCTTATTGTATATTATATTGTGTGTGTGTCTGTGTGTCTGTGTGTGTGTCTCTCTCTGTGTGTGTGTGTGTGTGTGTGTGTGTGTGTGTGTGTGTGTGTGTGTGTGTGTGTGTGTGTGTGTGTGTGTGTGTGTGTGTGTGTGTGTGTGTGTGTGTGTTTGTGTGAACATGAATTTCATTGCCAATGACTGCTTCACTGTAATTGTTGTGCATATGTGCCAATGAGCATCTTGAATTTGATGTACAATCTTTAATGTTTTTACATGTGTCTTGCCATGTACAGAGATGATGAGCAGCCTGGGCCATCTACCACTCCGACACAGACAGAGGCCTACACAGAGAGGGGTGGAAGGAAGAGTCAAACCAGATCAAGATCTCCAGCAAAGTCAGGACAGCCACACCACAGCTCTGAGCCCAAACCAGTAGGT
>NC_137132.1:142500-155000 GCF_949319135.1 Squalius cephalus
ACAGAAGTTTCCAAGCAACACAGCAGTAATGACTTTATGAACTTCTTCACTTATAAGATTAATAATATCAGGGAGAAAATTATAACTATGCAACCGTCTACTACAGTATCGCATCAGGCAGTGCATTGTAGTCTCCCTGAGGAAAAATTTGATTCATTTATTGCTATAGGAGAGGAAGAATTTACTAAACTCATTAAATCATCTAAATCTACAACATGTGTGTTAGACCCTATACCGACTAAGCTACTGAAAGAGATGCTTCCAGAGGTCACAGATCCTCTTCTTAATATCATTAATTCGTCTTTGTCTCTAGGATACGTACCAAAAACCTTTAAGCTGGCTATGATTAAACCGCTTGTTAAAAAAACGCAACTTGATCCTACAGAATTAGTCAATTACAGGCCGATCTCGAATCTACCCTTTCTGTCAAAGATATTAGAAAAGGCAGTGTCTTCACAACTGTGTTCCTTTCTAGAAAGAAATGATATCTGCGAGGATTTCCAGTCCGGATTTAGACCGTACCATAGTACCGAGACAGCTCTCATTAGAGTCACACATGATTTGCTCTTATCATCCGATCGTGGTTGTGTCTCTCTATTAGTGTTACTCGATCTTAGTGCTGCATTTGACACCATCGACCACAACATTCTTTTAAATAGACTAGAAAACTATGTTGGCATTAGTGGAATTGCACTAGCATGGTTTAAATCATACTTATCTGACCGTTATCAGTTTGTAGCAGTAAATGAAGAGATGTCTCATCGATCACAAGTTCAGTATGGCGTACCACAAGGCTCAGTACTAGGACCGCTGCTGTTCACTCTGTACATGCTACCATTAGGAGATATCATTTGGAGGCATGGAATTATTTTTCACTGTTATGCTGATGATACTTTTATGATGGATAGACGCACTTTTATGATGGACAGAGGCACTTTGATGAAAAATATTGACTGTCATTATAAAGCTTGGAAGAGCCAGGACACTTTTTAATATAACTCTGATTGTATTCTTCTGAAAGAAGAAAGTCATATACACCTAGGATGACGTCAGGGTGAGTAAATCATGGGCTAATTTTCATTTTTGGGTGAACTATCCCTAGGACCATAGACATAAAATACAAATAGGACTACCAAATTGCCTACCACAGTTTTTGGCAAGTAAATCACGTGATGTGACACATCCTATTGACCCTGTTCACATTTCTGGGTTTCTCAGAAGTGGAAGGCATCATAGTTGGGTTAACTTCTATAGCAGTGAATGAAAGACTACATTAAATATATATTTTTTTGTGTTCCAATTTGCTCAAATAGCAATAGAAAAACACCACAACAGCATTTTCACAACTTTCAAAAAGAGTAAGAAAATAGATAATGGCAGTCGGAAGAGAGAAAGTTGTCAACTTTGTCACAGCTGCGGTATTACAGTAAAAACACCCTCACAGCAGCGTTAACTAGTTTTTGTGTAATATAATACAAAAATAGTGTTATATGCGTAATTATCTTTTATTATGACAGTATGTGGCAACATGTACGTTAAAAGCGCATCTTCTGCACTAAACGATGATATTGCAATATTCTAGACTCTTACATGTATCTAACGCCACACTTACACTACAGAAGACTGTACATTTTTTATTTTATTTTTGTATTTTCAAATTACTTGTATTTTAATTAAATACTTTTTTCACAGCAGTATTTTGTATTTTATTAAAATACATTTGATGAGTAAGTATTTGTTATTTGTAATTAAATATTTTTTAATGTATTTGTGCCCATCTCTGGTTAAAGGTTGTCAGAAGAACTGCTCCTGCTACACAGGATGCCGCTGCCAGGGGTTGTAGTAGATACAGCATGCTGAAACACTAGAGAGCAGCGACAGCAGCAGCGACTCCGAAAACAGCTAAACAAATAATATAAACATTATTACAGAAATTAGTTATCACCCTGAATTGTAATCTGTTTGTCTGTTTCATTAATCGTTTTTTAATTTTATTTTTATTTTTGTACAAATTGCTACTTAATGTAACAGTTTTAATCAGTAAATACTTTTAAACCTACTCCACACATGACTCCTGTGTGTTTTAGTCTTTCAACATGTAGTTGTCAGTACCTTTGTCTCACACTCCAAACACCTGGATTGAACAGTAACCAGCCTAACCCAAAATCCTCAAATCCTTTTTTTTTGATAGAATAAATAAAGCTATCCCACTTGTGAAAGAATATTAGAAATACTAGACATTGCAATACAAATAATAGATATTGCATAAATATGCAAACGATGTACTGTACATACAGAAACAGAGCAGTATACAGTTAACACCAGTTAATGGTAAACGTCTTTCTTGGATCTTGTTTGAATTGACAGGCTATTATAGGCTTGAAACTGAATTCCCTCTAAATGTGTTATGGGCCATGAGGATTGTCTGGTTAGTGAAAATGATCAAAATATGATTTCATCTAGTAAAAGTTAACTTCACATGGTAATTTGTTTATTTTAACAACAACAAAGGGAAAAGAATGCTACCGATTACAAATGGAATGTTCAATATTTTTTTCTTTTTTTTTTTGCCTACCTATGAATTAAGAGGCATTGTTAACTCTTACATTCTAATTACATGTACAATCAAGGCATCAGATGAAAGCTTATCTTCCACTCTTTTGGAAGGTGTGCTCAGTTTGTTTCTAGCATAAAGTATCAGGGAGATATGGCTCAGGATTCATGAATAATTAAACCTTTTTAGCATGTTTGGGTGATTCCGGGAGTTAAAGCAGAATTTGAGGTAGCATTGTTTTGACCCTAATTACAAGTTTCCAGCAGCTTGTTGACCGGGTTGTCCACCCAGGTTGTGATCCTCAGACATCATAGATTTCATTTTTATATGACAACCTTTTACAGCAGCCCATGTCTGATTTCCTAAAAAACAGGTGTTTTGCCCCCTGGGTAAAATGCGGAACAGTTAGTTCATGGGTTCATGACCTCAAGGCTAGATTACTGTAATGCTCTACTGGGTGGTTGCCCTGCACGCTTAATAAACAAACTACAGCTGGTCCAAAACGCAGCAGCTCGAGTTCTTACCAGAACCAGGAAGTATGACCATATTAGCCCGGTTCTGTCAACACTGCACTGGCTCCCTATTAAACATCACATACATTTTAAAATATTGCTGATCACTTACAAAGCACTGAATGGTTTAGCTCCGCAGTACTTGAGCGAGCTCTTAACGCATTATTGTCCTTCACGTCTATTGCGATCTCAAAACTCCGGCCAGTTATTAATACCTAGAATATCTAAATCGACTGCTGGCGGTAGATCCTTTTCCTATTTAGCACCAAAACTCTGGAACAGCCTTCCTACCATTGTCCGGGAAGCAGACACACTCTGTCAGTTCAAAGCCAGATTAAAGACACATCTCTTTGACCTAGCATTCACATAATACATTATAGACTTCTATAATTCAGTGTTAGGCTGCATAGATTAGGTCAGCTGGAACCGGGAACACTTCCCAAAAATCCTGATGTACTTGTTACATCATAAGAAGAATGGCATCTACGCTAATTTTAGTGTCTTTTGTTTATCCCGAGGTTTTCCCGCAGCCTGCCGGATCCAGGCCGTATCCAGATCTGATGAAGGCCCTTCGCCTGGACCGATGACAACGCAGTGCTGAAGTGCCAACTAGTCTCTCCTTATGGAGGATCCCTTTACCACTCTACAGATAAAGCGTTGTCGGGAAACTCAATTCGCATATCTACCCCGAATTGATAAAATAAAATAAAATTCTGTATCAAAAATTATAAGGAAACACCAGTACTTTGTTTAGGCTTGGCCTGTAGGGAATTCCAAACCTGCGTACACATATATTCAAACTAGAGCCCGACCGATATGGATTTTTGGGCGCCGATGCCGATACCGATAAAAAAAAGCCAGATACCGATATATCGGCCGATATTATTTATGTGTATATTATAATACAGTAGCAATATTATTTATGTGTATTATAGTACAGTAAGTTTGGACACACTTTCCAATTGGTGCATGTGTACAAACTTTTGATGGGTACTGTATATAGAATACACAGTATAAACAGAATAAATATATAAACGTTTTGCAATGATCACTCAAATGTGGTGATCAAACACTTGTGTGACAAAGATATGTAATGGAGGCATGGTGAATGATAGAATGAGAATTTGAGCTGTAACCAAACTAGTTTGCATTGCATTTTATATTATATTATATTATAAATACTGTTGCATAATCTTCACTAACGACTTTGTCTTTTAATTTAGTCATGTTATTTAAAACATAACTTGTATCAATAAATATATCAAAAGTGTCACTGACAAAACCTTATCTTCTATTTTTAATCTTAATTTCTCTAATATCTACCAGTGGAGGAAGAACTCAGATCTTTTTAGTAAAGTAAAATTAATAATAGCATAATGAAAACATTTATAATTACATATGTACAGTAGTTTTATACTATTTTAAATAAGTAGTAAGCAAAATGTACTAAACGTGAAACTAGGGCTGGACCCGAATATTCGAATATTCGTTCGGTGGGTTGGTATTCGATTTGAAAATTTGACATTCGGTTTTTTTTTCACATCTGGGATCCCCCGCGAAACGGTTCTCATTCACGCTTGAATAAGGTCGGCGACACACTGACTGCGTGGCATGGCCGTTTTTATTTCGGCTCCCATGTTAACAGGTTGGAGTTTGCACACTGCCTGCGTGAGACACGCGTCTCTTAGGCGCGGCTCGAGCCACGCGGAAAACGCGTGCATGCTAGAAATAGAACTGACGCCAAGTGTTCCAGAGCGCAGAACAGCGGAGTTTGTATATGGACGAAGTGCATGTCTGAGCTTGTGTTTTGGGTTAAGCTGTGTTGCTTTGACATTGTGGAAAATAGAATAATAGAAACAAAATGTATTAGCCTTTTTACCCGTTATTATCAATCTAAATTAATCTCGTTTTTTCATTTAACTTAATTTCGTTTCTTTATTTAAATTTCGTTTTTCTTTATTTAATTTTCGTTTTTCTTTATTTAAATTTCGTTTTTTCTTTATTTAAATTTCGTTTTTCTTTATTTAAATTTCATTTAATTTCTTTATTTAAATTTCATTTTTCTTTATTTAAATTTCGTTTTCTTTATTTCAATTTCATTTTTCTTTATTTAAATCTACCCTTTGCTGTGTCAGTAATTTTGTTAGTCAGAAAAATATTAGACTACCTTAAAAGTATTGCTTAATTTAACAGACCTGTGTGTGTGTGTTTTATATCACTAATGCAGTGTCCATTCTCGGACGCGTTCTCTGACTGTGAGGTGCGCCGCTTCCCGCTCGCGCTGTTCTGTAGTTTACTAAAAGTGTATTAATTCTGAACGTGTCGCGTCTCGCGTGTCCATCTGGCTACTCTTAATGCAAAATGGCCCTATATAAAGTGTTATAATTACATAAATTATTGGAATATTGCTTGATGTTGTAACGTAGCAGAATGAGCTTTAACACTGTGTCTACACCGGACGCAGCCGTTATTTTTTTGCCACTTTTGCCCGTTCTTTGTGACAGCTTTTAGGTGCTTTATTGGCAGCGCCATCCTTACATAAATCACTGCACGCTGCATTTTTTTAAATATTAATTTATCGGCCATTATAAATGCCGATACCGATAGTTAGGAAAATGCCTAATATCGGCCGATAATATCGGTCCGCCGATATATCGGTCGGGCTCTAATTCAAACGCACATAACTATAGAACCAATTGTTAATGCGCATGTGAACGCCATCAGCGTTTCTCACAGGTTCGCGTTTAAAGTCTGTGTAGAGGGAATGGTGTCGTCTTAGTGGCCCCTAATTTAATAACAAATGATCGTTGCGACGGAAGCGAATCAATCAAAACTAACTTTAGCTGGAAAATAACTTTACTAAAGAACCGCTATAAAGCCAAAACAATCTCTGTTACCTTAAATTATACGCTTATCTCTGTAAAGCTGCTTTGAAACAATCTACATTGTTAAAAGCGCTATATAAATGAAGATGACTTGACTTGACTTGAAATCTGTTAACATTTATTCAGTATTTTTATGCCTTGTTGACCCACATCAGATGTGCATTTTCATCCAAGAAGAACAAGACTTTTAATGAGAGCTGCAAGAAATTCCGCTGGATTAAAACTCCCTAGCTGTCATCGAGATTTCTGACCTTATGCAAAACAGTTTCCGAAGCTCCAACAGTCATTAACTATCAGAGAGAGAGAGAGAGAGAGAGAGAGAGAGAGAGAGAGAGAGAGAGAGAGAGGTATATACGGGTGGTCTGAGAATTCAAGGGTAAGATGTTTTATTTTACTCAACGCTCAGGAGGAAACAGTGAGTCTATTTCAGGTGTAGAATCAGGTCATCTCCAATAGAAACAGCCTGATGTGCTTCATCTTGTGCGCAAAATCTAGATTAAAGGAGTGAGAAGATTTCATCTGTAATAAAACGGGATGATTTTAACTTCACACTCCACAGAATCACAGAGTGAAGGAAAGTAACACACAGATGAGCGAAGCTTCCAACTCAGTATAACACTGCTCAAATATACTATTACCATTATAAACATTTCTGGTAATATGCAAATATGATGTGATCATGGCAGCCGGCCCACAGGTCCTCTGCCCCATCGCTCTCTCCTCTACTTCTATCCTCCTATTCTCCCTGGGCCAGCTCAAGGCTTGGCTACATCTCTCAACAGTGCAGGAGTTTGGTGGCTGCAGCCGGTCATCAGATGGGCACCCCCCTTCCTTAGTGTTTCGTCGATCTAAGCCCATAACCCCTCGGGGGGGCTTGACAGCAGATCCAGCGTCCTGGATGACCACCACCCAACTCTAAGCCAACTCTTAGTCCTTCAACAGGTGTGCTCTGCCACTGCAACTCCAGTTAGATGCTGTTTCCACCTGTTCAGAGACATTGCCTATCAGCCGTTTCCTGGCCATCCCTTCAATCCCCGACAATCCAAGGGTTCTCCAGAGCAACTGTCCAGCAAAACCTCTCCAGCCGACCTCTACTGGAAGATTCCAGGCCTTACATCCTTCTTGCTGGCTCTCAAGGATAAGGCCTTGATATTTGTGCCTCCTCCATCCTCTCTTCCCAGGGTACTGTTAACTCTATGTAAATTTTGAATTTTTGGCCCAGTTTGCTCCCTTAACATGTAAGCTTTCATGTCAAAATATAAAATATGTCAACATTACACATTATGGTGGTTATTTCATTATATTTTGTCAACTTGCACCTTTAGATTTCTACCGGAAATCACCAAAAGTTAGTATGCTAACGCAAGCTCCCGTGCCGTCTCCATTCACAGAAACATGTCATGCCTGTTATCATTGTAGAGCTCTCAGTCTCCTACACAGCGCTGTCTAATCCAAAGATGGGCATTTCCTTTGAAGAAATAACCAACCGCGAAAGTTTGCCAGGGAATCTACAGCCAAAAACCACATCTGACTGGTCGGTGTGAACTTCCGACTACGTGATACGCACTGCCGCTTCCTTGTTTATTCTTCGCCTGAGAGAAAATGCCAGCTCATAAACGATCACAGACAAGACGGCAACAGCTGTCACTTGCAAGAGCTAGTAAAAAGAAAGTCAACAACAACAGATTAGACGATGAAACCCCGTCAGCGAGTGCCTCATCACGTAAGCTTTCATTTGGAAAGGGAAAGGGAAAGGGAGAGTCTGTTGGAGGGAATGACAGCTGCGCCACACAGGAATGGCTCATAATTCACGTCGCATGATTGAACGAATTAGTCAGTGGTTTGTTTTGTCCTAAATGTGCTGGATCCGGGCTGAAATTGACATGGATCCACAGAATCATGGGTTCTGTAGCAGTGTGTTGCTGGAGTGTAGTCTGTGTGAGAGAGAAGTGTTCACACATCTACCGTCTGCAAGACGAGTCCAGGAACGACGTTGCATTTGATGTGAATGTGCGGATGGTGTTCTTCGCACGTGAGTTAGGAATGGGGTGTGCAGCTCTCAAAAAATCAGCAAGGTGTTGGGGATTCCTACCCTTCATCTTAAGACTCCTACCCTTCATTGGGGATTCCTACCCTTCATGTTAAGACTCCTACCCTTCATTGGGGATTCCTACCCTTCATCTTAAGACTCCTACCCTTCATTGGGGATTCCTACCCTTCATCTTAAGACTTATCAGAGACACAACAGAAAAGTGACAGGTATGAAAAAGCTGAGCCAGAAAACCGAGCAGTGTAGTGTCTAAATGCCAAATGCTTTTGTCTTGTGGATAGTGTCAGAAGTGAGTATAAAATATTAACAAATACATTTTATGATATTCAGTATATTTTGTTGGACAATACAATCATATTAGAGTCCACTGTCTTTTACAAAATAATTAAAATTATATGTGCACTATGAATAAAACCTGATTAAATCAACGTTTATTTATACAGTATTTGTTTCAGTGTAGTTGCAGAAATTGAGAGAGGCTCGGGGTCACAGCGCGGGTCCAGCGAGCAGATCAGGCCGGCTTAGGCTGAGGATGATGCAGATGTGGCATGGAGGATGAAGATGCAGTAATAAACATCAGCGTGTCTTTTGATGGAACCTGGCATAAAAGAGGTTTCACATCAAATTATGGCATCGGTGTGTGCATTGACATCCTTACAGGTCTAGTAATAGACTGAGCTCTCGTCCTCCTACTGTCATGCATGTGCCTTAAAGAAAAGTGCCGAGCGAGAAGGAAAAATAACAGGTCAGGAATTTGAAAGCTGGAAGGAGACACACACTGACTGTGCTAAAAATGTTGCAGGCTCAAGTAAAGCAGTGGAGCAGGAGCAGCTGAGAGGACGTGGGCCAGGTCAGTCTCCAGCCGTGATATACTGTACTGAGATGCTGTCAGATGGAGATAAGGAGGTGGTTGCCCTCAGCCCATACCCTGGACATGAAATTGTGAATTTATCATGCCCACAAGCGCATGGGTACAGCACTTAGGAAACTAGGTAAATTAGGTAAATTAGGGGGCAAGGGTCTGGGCAAGGTGACTGCCCCTAAATGTAAGGCTTTGCACAGTTTTTTACAGGGGGGCTATTATTACCAACTAGGGCTCCGTGGATAAAATGAAAGCTGAGATCTGGGCAGATCTCCTTCACAACATGTCTAGTGATGACAATCCATTACATACGAGGTGCAGTCCACCGTGGTATTGGAGAATGGAGAAACACCAGAGTCCCACAAGCATCACACTAAGAACTTACTGTCACGTCAAGTGGGAAAGAAGCTTCTCCCTGTGTCCCACCGCATGTCCAGCGCTTCTCCCTGTGTAGGGCTGGGCGATATATCGCATGACATTGTTAGGCGCATCTCGTCAGTAAAGCCGGTTCCTTGATTAGTAGTAAATCGCCATCACCTGCTTTCAGATGGAGCGGCATTCACTACAAAGAGCCGTAGTTAACTGACAAGCTGAGCCATATCGCATTAATATCGCGGACGTATCGCCTGCGATAATTAATGTGATATGGCTCAGCTTGTCAGTTAACTACGGCTCTTTGTAGTGAATGCCGCTCCATCTGAAAGCAGGTGATGGCAATTATGATTACTGTAGGCTAATATACACTCACCTAAAGGATTAGGAACACCTGTTCAATTTCTCATTAATGCAATTATCTAATCAACCAATCACATGGCAGTTGCTTCAATGCATTTAAGGGTGTGGTCCTGGTCAAGACAATCTCCTGAACTCCAAACTGAATGTCAGAATGGGAAATAAAGGTGATTTAAGCAATTTTGAGAGTGGCATGGTTGTTGGTGCCAGACGGGCCGGTCTGAGTATTTCACAATCTGCTCAGTTACTGGGATTTTCACACACAACCATTTCTAGGGTTTACAAAGAATGGTGTGAAAAGGGAAAAACATCCAGTATGTGGCAGTACTGTGGGCGAAAATGCCTTGTTGATGCTAGAGGTCAGAGGAGAATGGGCCGACTGATTCAAGCTGATAGAAGAGCAACTTTGACTGAAATAACCACTCGTTACAACCGAGGTATGCAGCAAAGCATTTGTGAAGCCACAACACGCACAACCTTGAGGCGGATGGGCTACAACAGCAGAAGACCCCACCGGGTACCACTCATCTCCACTACAAATAGGAAAAAGAGGCTACAATTTGCATGAGCTCACCAAAATTGGACAGTTGAAGACTGGAAAAATGTTGCCTGGTCTGATGAGTCTCGATTTCTGTTGAGACATTCCGATGGTAGAATCAGAATTTGGCGTAAACAGAATGAGAACATGGATCCATCATGCCTTGTTACCACTGTGCAGGCTGGTGGTGGTGGTGTAATGGTGTGGGGGATGTTTTCTTGGCACACTTTAGGCCCCTTAGTGCCAATTGGGCATCGTTTAAATGCCACAGCCTACCTGAGCATTGTTTCTGACCATGTCCATCCCTTTATGACCACCATGTACCCATCCTCTGATGGCTACTTCCAGCAGGATAATGCACCATGTCACAAAGCTCGAATCATTTCAAATTGGTTTCTTGAACATGACAATGAGTTCACTGTACTAAAATGGCCCACAGTCACCAGATCTCAACCCAATAGAGCATCTTTGGGATGTGGTGGAACGGGAGCTTCGTGCCCTGGACGTGCATCCCACAAATCTCCATCAACTGCAAGATGCTATCCTATCAATATGGGCCAACATTTCTAAAGAATGCTTTCAGCACCTTGTTGAATCAATGCCACATAGAATTAAGGCAGTTCTGAAGGCGAAAGGGGGTCAAACACAGTATTAGTATGGTGTTCCTAATAATCCTTTAGGTGAGTGTATGGAGCAGGGCATTCAGTTACTTTTGAAAGGACAAAAATAAGGTGTTAGTGTATTTCATTAGACTTTAACTTTGCCAGCTATAAATAAATCTAGCATTTCCTCACGTTTTATCACTGATTTTTAGTGACAGTTGATATGCATGGGCCACTGGCGATGACAGTTTCCCTCCCCTCCCCTCTCCTCTGCTGTGCCATACCACACCCACTCTCCTCCCTTCTTCTCACAGCCACCACGCCCATTTAAGTTGCATTTTTCAAAAAGATTGTGAGCTAGACTTGAGCTGAAAGAGGGGGGTTTCATGACCCTTTAAGGCTATTGCTATTAATAATTGATCAATTTCCATGTGTTTTAAATATTATACACTGCTGATATTAATGGACTGAATATATACTGTATATTGTTTGTAGTTTGGGGATTTCAATAGAAATGTATGAAATTATACAATAAAACTTTAAAAGCTGTTTTCTCAAAATAATTTTTTTCTCACACTCAGAGTCAGATATATCCACTTCAGTAGCACCTACAACCACCAACCTTTCCAGTCTTATACTTAACTATATTCTGAAGACTTTTGCAGAGGGATTTGTTGATATATCATCTATCCTGAGTTATAGGACCTTTTACTCCAAAAAACATGGTGAAAATTGAGGCTATTGTCAGTAGTTATTAATTTACTAAAGAACAACATGAGATATCCAGAATCCCCTCTGTAAAATCCCTTTCATCTAATCTGTCAAAAAATAGAACCAAGAATTTTAAACTTGGTCCTTTCCAATTTCCAGATTTTGTTTTTGAAAATGTATGCGCATATTTAA
Organism: Squalius cephalus; assembly: GCF_949319135.1. NCBI lineage: Eukaryota > Metazoa > Chordata > Actinopteri > Cypriniformes > Leuciscidae > Squalius > Squalius cephalus. The sequence goes on from NC_137132.1 coordinate 154,139, forward strand.
GTATATATGGCCTCATTTGCATATTAAAACATTAATTTACACAAAACTTGTAATACATTTTTTTCCTATGTTTATGCCAGTAATAAACGAGAGAAGTTTCACAGTGATATCTTCTAATTTAAAAAAAAATCCCTATTCACCAGTAGTGTCTCGCCTTAAGTAAATCAGTTTATTATACCAAAAGTACAATCGCAGTGTATTTATATTAAGTACATAAATGTGTAAATGTATTTGTAGTATACTTAGCACAAATACATTTTAGAATATTTGTTTTTCACAAAGGTAGCCTACTTCAGACAGATTTGACATTAATAAACATCATAGAGAGACAAATCAATTATTATAATAAAGATTATATGGTCCAGTTTGAGTTCCTGAAATATCCTTCACTCTTACTCTGCTTTTACCGCTGATGCTCCTTCTCTTTAATGGCTTTTAGACCGAGAGACTGGTTTTCATCTAATATGATTTCACCTCCATTTCACAGACTTGTATCTAAAGCAGATCCAGGAACATCATGTGAGGAAGACGTCTGGTTATCAGCTGAGATTGTCCAGATCTCTCTGAAGTCTTACTGTACTTCAGTGATGCATCACCATGTTCAACTCCCTCTAAAGACACGAACACTGGACACGCGCTAAGACTTCCAGTAGTGTTGAATCATGGGAAATGATCTGACAAAACTGTTATTTTATTAAAACGGTGAAATATCTTAGGACCTTTGATCATGCTTTACCACACAAAATGCGCAAATGAAAAAATAATTAAAATTCATAACTACATTTTTGGTTCAAATGGCAGTTTTGGTCTCACGGTTTTGGTTCAAAATATTTTTTTCTTTATAAAAGAACAATAATTTCAA
>NC_137132.1:160000-162500 GCF_949319135.1 Squalius cephalus
AAGGCTCGTTCGTTCTGCTCTCACGGAACAGATTATAATATGTTTATACCGTCAGGTGAAATCCTGCAGGCGTCGGCGCTTTCTCCGTCCGTGCTATAAATGCACATCCCCGAATGAGCGCGGATTTAGCGCATTTACTTGAACTTCATAGGCAATATATCTATGGTTTAACCCATTTGAGAGGCGGCCAAAATCAGAATTTAAAATGGACTGAATAAGCTCTACGAACTTGACGAGCGATGCCGCGCTGACATGTATGCACATAAATCACCACACACACTCTCTCAGAGTAATATTAAGTTACTGCATAACGTTAATACATTTTCAACTAGCAGAATAGTACAGAATCACGATACACAGTCTCAACTTGTAGCCATGTCTTTTAACTATCATAATATTTCGAAGGGCAAAAATAGGAACTTTTAATTGGCAGTGCTATTTATTGTGTTGACAAAATAGCACTTTGTGATGTTATAATATATGGTTGCACTTTTTTTATGAGTATGCACATTTTGTGCTTCTGTTTACATTTATTTTATAACTTGAATGTATAGGAAGAAAGAAATATAATTTCTACTACTTACAGTTACATGCACTTTAGAGGTGTTAATAAAGCACCTGTTTGTTACAGTTGTGTTTTGTATTCAACACATGTACAATATTGTTTGTTCTGCTAAATAAACCATGACAGGAAACATACTGGGGTCAATTTGTTCTTAAACATTGGTAATACTGCACACATTATTTAAAAATATACTCAGGTACTTAATTACTTGTGTATTTACTTATTATTGAATCGATATCGAAGCTAATAAATCAATATCGAATCGAATCGAAATCGAATCGAATCCTCAAGAATCGAAATCGAATCGAATTGTGAAATTCCTAACAATACCCAGCCCTAATCAGAACCATTTTGATCCAACCCGCACCTCTTCCTCTACTATTATGAGCAATTATTATGTCGTATTCAAAGATCATAATCTTATATAGCAAATTTCAATCAGTTAATTAAAGGCACAATATGTAAGTTTTCGCCACCAGAGGTCGCATTTTCAGAACAATAACAAAGACGAGGCTTGATGACGCTGTGAAGGAGAGTGGAACGATGGGAGATTTTCACCATGCAGAGATGTGTGGAATTCATGAATCATAGACATTATATATCAGTTAATAAATTAGTTTTTGTATCACCTGTACGTTTGATCACACTATTTTATGTCATCGTAATGAATTAGCTGCCCGGAACGTGAAATGTAATGCTATATTAGCCTGTTACTGATATGTGATTATTTGTCAGATGATTTGTGGGTTAATGCTGTGCAGTTTTACACGTTTAAAATAATCATACTAAAAGTACATTTGAACAAACCCACAGTATTTGCAAAGTAATAGCTAAATATTTTTGTGCAACAAATACTGTATTTAATTTCACTGCCATAGACTTGGTCACAAGACTTGATAAAAAGCGTTGGTGAAGTACAAACAAAGTGCAATATAACTGTATGTGTAACATAAATAATCTATATTTGCTAACCTGTGTATTAAAACACAAGCGAGAGCAGAGTCTCTGTCAAGTCCAAGTTTGTAGCGAAACTCTCTCCATCTCGAAAACACCACGCCGATATTCATCCTTGTTTTATTCCTGTTTTTTCCAAAGCCTGTTTGCCTCAGCTGATCTACGTTTAATTATTTTGGGTTTTCTGTATTTACCAATCAATAACCGTGATCCATGATGACTGAACGACACGACAGCGGCGCGAGATACTGAATCACAGATATACTGATTACCTAGAGCACCCTATTGAACCGGCCGCTAATGATACCTATGGTTTCTACAAGCGGAAACCGAGGATATCGTGAATATATTACATCATTGATATGCAACAATGACAAGGGATGAGCCATTATTTAAAACTGGAATTACAAATCCAAGGGAACTTTTGGGATAATGTACACAACTGCATGACATATTTCACACTGTGCAAGTGGTTTTTGGATATTTGATTACAAAAATCTTGCATATTGTGCCTTTAACTAAAATTAGAGCACTGACCCTCAGCATCCCAGCTGTTGTATGAGAGACACATACAATATACACACACACAATATGAGAGATATACACACACATGAGAGATATACACACACACACAATATGAAATGAGAGATATACACACACAAGATATACACACACAAAATGAGAGATGAGAGATATACACACACATTATGTGCTAAACTCTAGGGCTGGTCCGAATAGCATTTTTTGAGCTTCGAAGCTTCGGTAGTAATGAACATCGAATATTCGAAGCTTTGGAGAGAGGGGGCTGAACATGTTCTTCTCTCTAATAAAGGCAGGAATCTCTCTGTGTCTGTCTGCCCGTTTGCATTATTATTATTTCGAGAACCGTTCACCCAATCGACTTCACACGGGAGTGCAGTGTCGCATTTGGTGCAATATAGATGGACACGCGAGACGCCACACATTCAGAATTAATAAACT
>NC_137132.1:167500-252500 GCF_949319135.1 Squalius cephalus
CTCTGATTGGCTGTTGTGTTCATGTGCTCAACAGATATGTCTCTGATTGGCCGTTGTGCTCACACGCTCAACAGATAGGGCTCTGATTGCCCGTTGTGTTCACGTGCTCAACAGATAGGGCTCTGATTGGCCGTTGTGCTCACACGCTCAACAGATAGGGCTCTGATTGGCCGTTGTGCTCACGCGCTCAACAGATAGGGCTCTGATTGGCCGTTGTGTTCATGTGCTCAACAGATATGTCTCTGATTGGCCGTTGTGTTCATGTGCTCGACAGATATGTCTCTGATTGGCCGTTGTGTTCATGTGCTCAACAGATATGTCTCTGATTGGCCGTTGTGTTCATGTGCTCAACAGATAGGGCTCTGATTGGCCGTTGTGCTCATGTGCTCAACAGATAGGGCTCTGATTGGCCGTTGTGCTCACACGCTCAACAGATAGGGCTCTGATTGGCCGTTGTGCTCACACGCTCAACAGATATGTCTCTGATTGGCCGTTGTGTTCACGTGCTCGACAGATATGTCTCTGATAGGCCGTTGTGTTCACGTGCTCGACAGATAGGGCTCTGATTGGCCGTTGTGTTCACGTGCTCAACAGATATGTCTCTGATAGGCCGTTGTGCTCACACGCTCAACAGATATGTCTCTGATTGGCCGTTGTGTTCATGTGCTCAACAGATATGTCTCTGATAGGCCGTTGTGTTCACGTGCTCGACAGATAGGGCTCTGATTGGCCGTTGTGTTCACGTGCTCAACAGATATGTCTCTGATAGGCCGTTGTGTTCACGTGCTCGACAGATAGGGCTCTGATTGGCCGTTGTGTTCACGTGCTCAACAGATATGTCTCTGATTGGCAGTTGTGTTCATGTGCTCGACAGATATGTCTCTGATAGGCCGTTGTGTTCACGTGCTCGACAGATAGGGCTCTGATTGGCCGTTGTGCTCACACGCTCAACAGATATGTCTCTGATTGGCCGTTGTGTTCATGTGCTCGACAGATATGTCTCTGATTGGCCGTTGTGCTCACACGCTCAACAGATATGTCTCTGATTGGCCGTTGTGTTCATGTGCTCGACAGATATGTCTCTGATTGGCCGTTGTGTTCATGTGCTCAACAGATAGGGCTCTGATTGGCCGTTGTGTTCATGTGCTCGACAGATATGTCTCTGATTGGCCGTTGTGTTCATGTGCTCAACAGATAGGGCTCTGATTGGCCGTTGTGTTCATGTGCTCAACAGATATGTCTCTGATTGGCCGTTGTGTTCATGTGCTCAACAGATATGTCTCTGATTGGCCGTTGTGTTCATGTGCTCAACAGATAGGGCTCTGATTGGCCGTTGTGTTCATGTGCTCAACAGATATGTCTCTGATTGGCCGTTGTGTTCATGTGCTCAACAGATAGGGCTCTGATTGGCCGTTGTGCTCATGTGCTCAACAGATGTGTCTCTGATTGGCCGTTGTGTTCATGTGCTCAACAGATAGGGCTCTGATTGGCCGTTGTGTTCATGTGCTCAACAGATAGGGCTCTGATTGGCCGTTGTGCTCATGTGCTCAACAGATATGTCTCTGATTGGCTGTTGTGTTCATGTGCTCAACAGATATGTCTCTGATTGGCCGTTGTGCTCACACGCTCAACAGATAGGGCTCTGATTGCCCGTTGTGTTCACGTGCTCAACAGATAGGGCTCTGATTGGCCGTTGTGCTCACACGCTCAACAGATAGGGCTCTGATTGGCCGTTGTGCTCACGCGCTCAACAGATAGGGCTCTGATTGGCCGTTGTGCTCATGTGCTCAACAGATATGTCTCTGATTGGCTGTTGTGTTCATGTGCTCAACAGATATGTCTCTGATTGGCCGTTGTGTTCATGTGCTCAACAGATATGTCTCTGATAGGCCGTTGTGCTCACACGCTCAACAGATAGGGCTCTGATTGGCCGTTGTGCTCACACGCTCAACAGATAGGGCTCTGATTGGCCGTTGTGTTCATGTGCTCAACAGATAGGGCTCTGATTGCCCGTTGTGTTCACGTGCTCAACAGATAGGGCTCTGATTGCCCGTTGTGCTCACACGCTCAACAGATAGGGCTCTGATTGGCCGTTGTGCTCACACGCTCAACAGATAGGGCTCTGATTGGCCGTTGTGCTCACACGCTCAACAGATAGGGCTCTGATTGGCCGTTGTGCTCACACGCTCAACAGATAGGGCTCTGATTGCCCGTTGTGTTCACGTGCTCAACAGATAGGGCTCTGATTGGCCGTTGTGCTCACACGCTCAACAGATAGGGCTCTGATTGGCCGTTGTGCTCACACGCTCAACAGATAGGGCTCTGATTGGCCGTTGTGCTCACACGCTCAACAGATAGGGCTCTGATTGCCCGTTGTGTTCACGTGCTCAACAGATAGGGCTCTGATTGGCCGTTGTGCTCACGTGCTCAACAGATAGGGCTCTGATTGCCCGTTGTGTTCACGTGCTCAACAGATAGGGCTCTGATTGGCCGTTGTGCTCACACGCTCAACAGATATGTCTCTGATTGGCCGTTGTGTTCACGTGCTCAACAGATAGGGCTCTGATAGGCCGTTGTGTTCACGTGCTCGACAGATAGGGCTCTGATTGGCCGTTGTGCTCACACGCTCAACAGATATGTCTCTGATTGGCCGTTGTGTTCACGTGCTCAACAGATAGGGCTCTGATTGGACGTTGTGTTCACGTGCTCAACAGATATGTCTCTGATAGGCCGTTGTGTTCACGTGCTCGACAGATAGGGCTCTGATTGGCCGTTGTGTTCACGTGCTCAACAGATAGGGCTCTGATAGGCCGTTGTGTTCACGTGCTCAACAGATAGGGCTCTGATTGGCCGTTGTGTTCACGTGCTCAACAGATAGGGCTCTGATTGGCCGTTGTGTTCACGTGCTCAACAGATAGGGCTCTGATAGGCCGTTGTGTTCACGTGCTCAACAGATAGGGCTCTGATAGGCCGTTGTGTTCACGTGCTCAACAGATATGTCTCTGATTGGCCGTTGTGTTCACGTGCTCGACAGATAGGGCTCTGATTGGCCGTTGTGTTCACGTGCTCAACAGATAGGGCTCTGATAGGCCGTTGTGTTCACGTGCTCGACAGATAGGGCTCTGATTGGCCGTTGTGCTCACACGCTCAACAGATATGTCTCTGATTGGCCGTTGTGTTCATGTGCTCAACAGATATGTCTCTGATTGGCCGTTGTGCTCACACGCTCAACAGATATGTCTCTGATTGGCCGTTGTGCTCACACGCTCAACAGATATGTCTCTGATTGGCCGTTGTGTTCATGTGCTCAACAGATAGGGCTCTGATTGGCCGTTGTGTTCATGTGCTCAACAGATAGGGCTCTGATTGGCCGTTGTGTTCACGTGCTCAACAGATGCAATGTTATGCTATGTATATTACCTCAGTTATTAAAAACAATAATATTACAATATAATATCAATAAAACACATTGTAGGAACTATAACGTAGAACATATATAGTCTCAGAGCTAGGCTTTACTCCTCATCACCGCTGTCACTTCCACTGTCCTCTGGGATATTCTCCATTATTCTGCATATTATTATGGAGTGCTCGACCCATCTGACACTTGGCTATCACTGTCAGCCATCTTGGATTAATGTCATCAAGCACTGAATATTTGCAATGCAAGAGAGTATCCACTGTTACAATATTGCTGTCACTCTACTGACACTGCCCTCTAGTGGTTTGGAGAAAATGACCATAATAAATGAACCCTAAATGGAGTTAGATTAACTGTCCACAAATGTGGACACCATGCATGAAAGGGAAACTGAGAATACTCACATTTTAAATGAATAATAAAAAAGATTTAAAAATTGTGTTCTAGAATGTGTGCGTAAAAACAGTGAACACACACTTACATGCTCAGGCTCATAGAAAGCTGTAAAAACACAGGAGAATCGCAACAATCTGCATGAAAACTACAGTATTTACTCAGCTTGAATTTGAAATTGTCACTTTTGTGTTACTAAAGATCAAGTCATCTCTCCTTCTGGCAACTAACTTAAACTCTAAAAATATCAATAATATATTTAATCTAAAACCGTATTTAATGTAATCTCAGTTTTCATCTATTTTAATTAGAGCTGATAAGTGAGTCAGCAGGTCGTCTGTAACACGATTACAGCGTCAGATTCAGATTCAGTGCGTGAACGCCTCGTAATTACACAGATTACATACAGACAGAAAATCAACGTACCGTTTCTATCCAAAGAACATTTACACTAGATTTACACTGCTGCACATTAACTACTCGTAAAAAGAGTCAATCACAGCACACTAGCAGAAGAAGAGGTTAGTCAATCACACTAGCAGAAGAAGAGGTTAGTCAATCACAGCACACTAGCAGAAGAAGAGGTTAGTCAATCACAGCACACTAGCAGAAGAAGAGGTTAGTCAATCACACTAGCAGAAGAAGAGGTTAGTCAATCACAGCACACTAGCAGAAGAAGAGGTTAGTCAATCACAGCACACTAGCAGAAGAAGAGGTTAGTCAATCACAGCACACTAGCAGAAGAAGAGGTTAGTCAATCACAGCACACTAGCAGAAGAAGAGGTTAGTCAATCACAGCACACTAGCAGAAGAAGAGGTTAGTCAATCACAGCACACTAGCAGAAGAAGAGGTTAGTCAATCACACTAGCAGAAGAAGAGGTTAGTCAATCACAGCACACTAGCAGAAGAAGAGGTTAGTCAATCACACTAGCAGAAGAAGAGGTTAGTCAATCACAGCACACTAGCAGAAGAAGAGGTTAGTCAATCACACTAGCAGAAGAAGAGGTTAGTCAATCACACTAGCAGAAGAAGAGGTTAGTCAATCACACTAGCAGAAGAAGAGGTTAGTCAATCACAGCACACTAGTAGAAGAAGAGGTTAGTCAATCACAGCACACTAGCAGAAGAAGAGGTTAGTCAATCACACTAGCAGAAGAAGAGGTTAGTCAATCACACTAGCAGAAGAAGAGGTTAGTCAATCACAGCACACTAGCAGAAGAAGAGGTTAGTCAAGCACACTAGCAGAAGAAGAGGTTAGTCAATCACAGCTAGTCAATCACAGCACACTAGCAGAAGAAGAGGTTAGTCAATCACACTAGCAGAAGAAGAGGTTAGTCAATCACAGCACACTAGCAGAAGAAGAGGTTAGTCAATCACACTAGCAGAAGAAGAGGTTAGTCAATCACAGCACACTAGTAGAAGAAGAGGTTAGTCAATCACACTAGCAGAAGAAGAGGTTAGTCAATCACAGCACACTAGCAGAAGAAGAGGTTAGTCAAGCACAGCTAGTCAATCACAGCACACTAGCAGAAGAAGAGGTTAGTCAATCACAGCTAGTCAATCACAGCACACTAGCAGAAGAAGAGGTTAGTCAATCACAGCACACTAGCAGAAGAAGAGATTAGTCAATCACAGCACACTAGCAGAAGAAGAGGTTAGTCAATCACAGCACACTAGTAGAAGAAGAGGTTAGTCAATCACAGCACACTAGCAGAAGAAGAGGTTAGTCAATCACAGCACACTAGTAGAAGAAGAGGTTAGTCAATCACAGCACACTAGCAGAAGAAGAGGTTAGTCAAGCACACTAGCAGAAGAAGAGGTTAGTCAATCACAGCTAGTCAATCACAGCACACTAGCAGAAGAAGAGGTTAGTCAATCACACTAGCAGAAGAAGAGGTTAGTCAATCACAGCACACTAGCAGAAGAAGAGGTTAGTCAATCACACTAGCAGAAGAAGAGGTTAGTCAATCACAGCACACTAGTAGAAGAAGAGGTTAGTCAATCACAGCACACTAGCAGAAGAAGAGGTTAGTCAATCACACTAGCAGAAGAAGAGGTTAGTCAATCACAGCACACTAGTAGAAGAAGAGGTTAGTCAATCACACTAGCAGAAGAAGAGGTTAGTCAATCACAGCACACTAGCAGAAGAAGAGGTTAGTCAAGCACAGCTAGTCAATCACAGCACACTAGCAGAAGAAGAGGTTAGTCAATCACAGCTAGTCAATCACAGCACACTAGCAGAAGAAGAGGTTAGTCAATCACAGCACACTAGTAGAAGAAGAGGTTAGTCAATCACAGCACACTAGCAGAAGAAGAGGTTAGTCAATCACAGCACACTAGCAGAAGAAGAGGTTAGTCAATCACAGCTAGTCAATCACAGCACACTAGCAGAAGAAGAGGTTAGTCAATCACAGCACACTAGCAGAAGAAGAGGTTAGTCAATCACAGCACACTAGCAGAAGAAGAGGTTAGTCAATCACAGCACACTAGCAGAAGAAGAGGTTAGTCAATCACAGCACACTAGCAGAAGAAGAGGTTAGTCAATCACAGCACACTAGTAGAAGAAGAGGTTAGTCAATCACAGCACACTAGCAGAAGAAGAGGTTAGTCAATCACAGCACACTAGTAGAAGAAGAGGTTAGTCAATCACAGCACACTAGCAGAAGAAGAGGTTAGTCAATCACAGCTAGTCAATCACAGCACACTAGCAGAAGAAGAGGTTAGTCAATCACAGCTAGTCAATCACAGCACACTAGCAGAAGAAGAGATTAGTCAATCACAGCACACTAGCAGAAGAAGAGGTTAGTCAAGCACAGCTAGTCAATCACAGCACACTAGCAGAAGAAGAGGTTAGTCAATCACAGCTAGTCAATCACAGCACACTAGCAGAAGAAGAGGTTAGTCAATCACAGCACACTAGCAGAAGAAGAGGTTAGTCAAGCACAGCTAGTCAATCACAGCACACTAGCAGAAGAAGAGGTTAGTCAATCACAGCTAGTCAATCACAGCACACTAGCAGAAGAAGAGGTTAGTCAATCACAGCACACTAGTAGAAGAAGAGGTTAGTCAATCACAGCACACTAGCAGAAGAAGAGGTTAGTCAATCACACTAGCAGAAGAAGAGGTTAGTCAAGCACAGCTAGTCAATCACAGCACACTAGCAGAAGAAGAGGTTAGTCAATCACAGCTAGTCAATCACAGCACACTAGCAGAAGAAGAGGTTAGTCAATCACAGCACACTAGTAGAAGAAGAGGTTAGTCAATCACAGCACACTAGCAGAAGAAGAGGTTAGTCAATCACAGCACACTAGCAGAAGAAGAGGTTAGTCAATCACAGCTAGTCAATCACAGCACACTAGCAGAAGAAGAGGTTAGTCAATCACAGCTAGTCAATCACAGCACACTAGCAGAAGAAGAGATTAGTCAATCACAGCACACTAGCAGAAGAAGAGGTTAGTCAATCACAGCACACTAGCAGAAGAAGAGGTTAGTCAATCACAGCACACTAGTAGAAGAAGAGGTTAGTCAATCACAGCACACTAGCAGAAGAAGAGGTTAGTCAATCACAGCACACTAGTAGAAGAAGAGGTTAGTCAATCACAGCACACTAGCAGAAGAAGAGGTTAGTCAATCACAGCACACTAGCAGAAGAAGAGGTTAGGCTGGGCTACTTCTCGGTTCAGGAACATTTAAAAGACTCAGCCTGAACTCTGCTGATGTTTGAGTCCTCCCATCTCTCGTCCTCAGATGAACTCAGTGTAGATATGAATGAAAGCAGTGGCGTTCCTGAGGACTGAGCACAACAACGCTTCCTAGCGTACACAACTAGCGCTCAGGTCTGCGTGTGTTTCTAACCTCTGCTTCCTGAAGCACGTTTACAGAAGCTGAGCAGAAAGTCAATAAACGGACAGACGAATGGAATCAGTCGCTCTCAGAGCACAATTCATTTCCTTCCCTGTTCTCTTCGGCTCCATCAAAAGCAAACGTGCCTGAGCGGAATAGATAATCACTACAGCTCTGAAGCTCTGATGCTCTGAAGCTCTGATGCTCTGAAGCTCTGATGCTCTGAAGCTCTGAAGCTCATGCTAATGCTAATGGACTAGATCAGCCGTGAGGGAACGCTCCAATCAGGGCTGGGTTAATATCGCGATCGATCCTGAAGACGTCCATGATCTACTCTTCAAGCGAAGCGTAGAGTTACACAACACGCAAACATCACACAACACACGCAAACATCACACAACACACGCAAACATCACGTCATACAACACACGCAAACATCACACAACACACGCAAATGTCATACAAACATCACACAACACACAAACATCACAACACACGCAAACGTCATACTAACATCATACAACACACAAACATCACAACACACGCAAACGTCATACAAACATCATACAACACACAAACATCACAACACACGCAAACGTCATACAACACACGCAAACGTCATACAACACACGCAAACGTCATACAACACACGCAAACGTCATACAACACACGCAAACTACAAACGTCATACAACACACGCAAACTACAAACGTCATACAACACACGCAAACGTCATACAACACACGCAAACATCATACAAACGTCATACAACACACGCAAACGTCATACAACACACGCAAACATCATACAAACGTCATACAACACACGCAAACTACAAACGTCATACAACACACGCAAACGTCATACAACACACGCAAACATCATACAAACGTCATACAACACACGCAAACTACAAACGTCATACAACACACGCAAACATCACACAACACACGCAAACGTCATACAACACAAGCAAACGTCACACAACACACGCAAACATCACACAACACACGCAAACATCATACAAACATCACACAACACACACAAACATCACACAACACACGCAAACATCATACAACACACGCAAACATCATACAACACACGCAAACATCATACAAACATCACACAACACACACAAACATCACACAACACACGCAAACATCACACAACACACGCAAACATCATACAACACACGCAAACATCATACAAACATCACACAACACACACAAACATCACACAACACACACAAACATCACACAACACACGCAAACATCATACAAACATCACACAACACACACAAACATCACACAACACACGCAAACATCATACAACACACGCAAACATCATACAACACACGCAAACATCATACAAACATCACACAACACACACAAACATCACACAACACACACAAACATCACACAACACACGCAAACATCATACAACACACGCAAACATCATACAAACATCACACAACACACACAAACATCACACAACACACGCAAACATCACACAACACACGCAAACATCATACAACACACGCAAACATCATACAACACACGCAAACATCACACAACACACGCAAATGTCATACAAACATCACACAACACACAAACATCACAACACACGCAAACGTCATACAAACATCATACAACACACAAACATCACAACACACGCAAACGTCATATAACACACGCAAACGTCATACAACACACGCAAACGTCATACAACACACGCAAACGTCATACAACACACGCAAACATCATACAACACACGCAAACGTCATACAACACACGCAAACATCATACAAACATCATACAACACACGCAAACGTCATACAACACACGCAAACATCATGCAAACGTCACACAACACACGCAAACATCATGCAAACATCATACAACACACGCAAACGTCATACAACACACGCAAACATCATGCAAACGTCACACAACACACGCAAACATCACACAACACACGCAACCATCATACAACACTTTTATCTCAGCTTGCATAATGGTAACTTCATGGAAGACAAAGAAAAATCTGGTTTAATAGCATTGTAAAGCCATGCTCTGATTTAAATGAGAGATAATTGAGTGTCTTTGGGTTCCAGAGTTTCTGTGCATCCTAATGAGCGCCTCTTTATCCTGAGAGGAAATCAATAGCACTAATGGACATAAGCAACATCATCAATAACATTAGAAAGAAAAACCCCAGAGTTATTGCTCAGGCACCCTAGCTAATACACGTACCTAGCCTGTGAGGTTTTTGTTTCTTTGTTGGGTTTTTAATTAATAATAAATAATCATCATCACTCCTGCTGACCAATGAAAGCTGACAGCAGGACCTGTTTGAAAGCTTCAGTGTGTTGGAGGTTCAAAGGTCACATGCAGGTGTAGTTCTGCATCAGATGCTCCTGAAGATCTCCAACAATAAACCCTGTTCACTCTTCATCTCGACACTGTTTCTGATGGAGCCACTGCGATTCAGATCAATCTAGATTCATATCTATCCACAACATAATTCATATCTCAAGCACTCGCGGAACAAACTCCAGCACAGAGACAGGAGAAAGTCGAGAATAACCCAGGCTTATCAGCAATCAGAAATCTGTCCTGAAACACCACTAGACCGAAGTTATGAATGACACATCCTCTGTTTACGCTATGAACACACACACACACACACACACACACACCTCGCGCGCGCGAGCTCATCTGTGCTGCAGAAATAATAACACATCATGACAAAAGCGAATCAGATCTTACCTTCAAACCCGAAGAGTAGGAAGAATCCCGGGATGAAGATCGAGTGTATCCAAAAGCAGCTCATTTCGCCCGGTTCCGATGAACGCAGATCTGCCCCGTGCGCGCGCGTGCGTGTGCGTGTGTGTTCAGCTTCGGTTCGGTTCGGTAATGACAGCTCGTGCTCGTGCTCGTGTTCGGATGCTGCAGAGCTCTTCTCTTCTCACGCTTCTCTGGTGCTCTGCTGCCATCTAACGAAACACGCCAATGAAGCTCATTAATGATGAAAGACACGCACAGGTCTGCTGTCCTCTTTCATTCTCACGAACACATCTCTCTCTCTCTCTCTCTCTCTCTCTCTCTCTCTCTCTCTCTCTCTCTCTCTCTCTCTCTCTCTCTCACGACCCTCTTTATATGCGATTCTGCTCAAACATTTAAATGTTCTGCACTCATATGACCAGAAGAACACCATATATTTGTGAGGCTGATTTGATCAAAAGAGGCTATTGCAGTCTTAATCCGGAAGCCTTGAAATGCAATAACAAATACTCTCAAATTAATAGAAGAAATATTGGTTGTTACCCAAAATGCACAACAATAGAGTGATGTTTTGTCACTGACATCTAAATCTACAACTCAATGAGTCTGTCTAGACTATAACATTAAAGAGTGAACTTGCACACTGAATGAAAATGCACATTATGTTTAAGAAATTCGGACAAAAGACATTTGTTTAATTAACATTAAACTGAGACACAATATCATCCATGAATATCTAAGTTAATATCAGTTATTAATCATATGGCCTCTTTACGTTTAAAGTTCTACTTAACCGATCAGCAAGATTTGCTGCTTGCATTAGGGGAAGGGGTTAATGCATTAGGGGGAGGAGTTAAGTCATTAGGGGAGGAGTTAATGCATTAAGAGGAGCAGTTAAATCATTAGGGGGAGGAGTTAAATCATTGGGGGAGGAGGTAATGCATTAAGAGGAGCAGTTAAAGTATTAGGGGGAGGAGTTAATGCATTAGGGGAGGGTTATGTATTACAGGGAGGAGTTAATGCATTGGGGGGAGTTAATACATTAAGAGGAGCCGTTAAAGCATTAGGGGGAGGAGTTAACTCATTAGGGGAGGAGTTGATGCATTGGGGGAGGAGTTACATCATTGGGGGAGCAGTTAATGCTTGAAGAGGAGCAGTTAAAGCATTAAGAGGAGCAGTTAAACTATTATGGGGAGGAGTTAAATCCTTAGGGGAGGAGTTAATGCATTAAGAAGAGCCATTAAAGCATTAGGGGAGGAGTTAATGCATTAGGGGAGGGGTTAATGTATTAGGGGGAGGAGGTAATGCATTAAGAGGAGCACTTAACGCATTAGGGGAGGAGTTAATGCATTGGGGGGGGGGAATTAATATATTAAGAGGAGCCATTAAAGCATTAAGGGGAGGACTTAATGCATTAGGGGAGGAATTAACATATTAGGGGGAGGAGTTAATGCATCAAGAGGAGCATTTAAAGCATTAGGGGAGGAGTTAATGCATTAGAGGAAGAGTTAAAGCATTAGGGGGAGGAGTTAATGCATTAGAGGAAGAGTTAAAGCATTAGGGGGAGGAGTTAATGCATTAGAGGAAGAGTTAAAGCATTAGGGGGAGGAGTTAATGCATTAAGAGGAGCCGTTAAAGTATTAGGGGAGGAGTTAAAGCATTAGGGGGAGGAGTTAATGCATTAAGAGGAGCCGTTAAAGTATTAGGGGAGGAGTTAATGCATTAAGAGGAGGAGTTAAAGCATTAGGGGGAGGAGTTAGTGAAGTAAGAAGGCTTGTTGGACTTCATGCAGCTCTGCGCAGACCGATCGGCGGCTGACTTGAAGCAGTGCATGCCGGTTAGAAATTTTGTCCGACTTGACACAGCGCCGACGCCACGTGACTGTGACGTGTGCCATCAAAGTACCGCGAGATTCGAGAGTAGCCAGAGGACTCAGCCAGCGCAGCTTCTCAAGAGCGGCTGCACGAGCTCTGATGACGACACAGCTGTTCCACGATTGGCCGGATTCACCGCATGACAACGATCACGTGTGTTTCGTGTTTATTCTCACACCTTTAGAGGAGAACAAGCAAACATTTATAAATCAAAGAGTAACATCTAACCTTACTGCTTTTACTGTTTCTGTTTGATTTGAATTGTTCAGTCCCATTCATGAATGAATCCTTCAGAAATATAGCTATAGCTCAACTGAATCATCTGGGATGTTCGTTCATACACCTATGGGTCTGTGTTCAGCGATGGCACTGGGTGTCCGGGAAACTCTGTAAGTTGTGTCATTATTTCATCAAAACATTGGATTTCATTCTGCAATTATTCATACAGATTAAGCACTGATTCACAATACATTAGATGAAAATAAAATTAATACTGAGTATATATGTATATAAAAAAAAAGATTCAGCAACAAAAAATAAATTATACATTTATTTAAATATTAGAAATTAAAATCAGTATATACTCTATGACAATTCACTGAGTTGTGTCCTGAATATTTTTAATATTAATGCAATAAGACCTAATAAATAAAGTCCACTCACTGTTTAAAAGTAATGTGTAAACAATTGCTTTACTCCTTAAAAAAAAGTAACTAACTGCATTACTTAGTTACGTTTTATGGAAAGTAATGCATAACAATATTGCGTTACTCCCTATAAAAGAAAGTAATTGCATTACTTAGGTCATTTTTATGGAAAGTTATGCGTTACAATGTCCACATTTCATTGACAGATTTGTGTCCATCACAATAAAAGTAAAGCTGTTACAGTGAAAAGTGAAAATGTCAGGCATTATTTTGACCTGTAAACAGCAGTCTTTCTGTGTAAGGATTTTCTTCAGGCCTTATTGCTCTAAAATCTTTTATTTTCTGCTCTTGCATGGACATTTTCTTCTAGAAACAAACTTTTTTGCAGTAGTTTACTGTTATCGCTGTAAAGCTGCTTTGAAACAATCTGTGTTATAAAAGCGCTGTATAAATAAAGCTGACTTGATAACTGTACTGTAATACAAGCGTTGATGAGGAGTTTAGAGGCCCGTCAGCTTTCGTCTCTTTAGCAGTTAGGGTCATTGTGCAGTTTTATACACACTAAGCCAGGCCAGGTTGGGCATAACTGTGACACAACTGTTGTGAGTTTGTGAGATGTTGTACAGGTGCAGAATGATGTTTCTGACAGCAGGAGAAAGCCATTGTTCTCGGTGAACAGAACGCTTCCCTCAAGGCTGTGCAGTGACGTTCTCAGAGATCTTTAACTGCTCAAATGATGCACTGTAAATAATTCAGCACTCAAACAATGGCTTCAAGGACAAACACATTTCTGTGTAGACTTACAAATATTTACAGTGTTTATTCTTCTGAGAAAGCAGTGGGAGGAAGACTTTTCCTTTTTCTGCCGTATAAAGAGTGGGAGTTTATGGCATTCTCACAGCATGAAGCACTGAGTGCGCTCTCTCCATATTAATCACTCTCTCTCTCTCTCTCTCTCTCTCTCTCTCTCTCTCTCTCTCTCTCTCTCTCCATCTCTCTCCTTCTCCTGCTCTGATACGGAGAACGGCTCATTTGAGAGAGAGAGAGAAAGTTGCAAAGGCCGGCTGTTTTGGCCACTGTGTTTTGGATTCCAACTGAGAACCGCGATTATTTTCCACTGGCGTATCCATCCAACATCAGACTGATCATTTGCCAATAGTGAGAACATGATTTTTGATGGATGGATGGATGGATGGATGGGTGGATGGATGGATGGATGGGGGGATGGGGGGATGGATGGGGGGATGGGGGGATGGATGATGGATGGATGGATGGATGGGTGGATGGATGGATGGATGGGGGGATGGATGGATGGATGGGGGGATGGGGGGATGGATGATGGATGGATGGATGGATGGGTGGATGGATGGATGGATGGGGGGATGGATGGATGGATGGATGGGGGGATGGGGGGATGGATGATGGATGGATGGGTGGATGGATGGATGGATGGGTGGATGGATGGATGGATGGGGGGATGGATGGGGGGATGGGGGGATGGATGATGGATGGATGGATGGATGGATGGATGGGTGGATGGATGGATGGATGGGGGGATGGGGGGATGGATGATGGATGGATGGATGGATGGGTGGATGGATGGATGGATGGGGGGATGGGTGGATGGATGGGTGGATGGATGGATGGATGGATGGGGGGATGGGGGGTGGGTGGATGGATGATGGATGGATGGGGGGATGGGGGTTGGGTGGATGGATGATGGATGGATGGATGGATGGATGGGTGGATGGATGGATGGATGGGGGATGGGGGTGGGTGGATATATGGATGGATGGATGGGTGGATGGATGGATGGATGGATGGATGGGGGGATGGGGGGTGGGTGGATGGATGGATGGATGGATGGATGGGTGGATGGATGGATGGATGGATGGATGGATGGGGGGATGGGGGGTGGGTGGATGGATGGATGGATGGATGGGGGGATGGATGGATGGATGGGGGGATGGGGGTGGGTGGATATATGGATGGATGGATGGGTGGATGGATGGATGGATGGATGGATGGATGGGGGGATGGGGGGTGGGTGGATGGATGGATGGATGGATGGATGGGTGGATGGATGGATGGATGGATGGATGGATGGGGGGATGGGGGGTGGGTGGGTGGATGGATGGATGGATGGATGGGGGGATGGGGGGTGGGTGGATGGATGGATGGATGGATGGATGGATGGATGGATGGATGGATGGATGGAGGGATGGGGGGTGGGTGGATGGATGATGGATGGATGGATGGCTGGGTTGGTGGACTGCATAATAATAAAACAGCATTTCTGTTTAATGACAGGGGAAAGTTTTGAATCAACCCTGCTTTAGTATGAAATCATTTCAACTGAATTAGAGTGAGAAAATCTTATAGTACTACAAAGTAAATGGATGGATTTACTTCAGCATGATCTCCTACTATCACTGTAAAGCTGCGTCGAAACGATCTATATTGTTAAAAGCGCTGTATAAAAGAAGGAGACTTAAACAGGAGCCGTACTAAATATACTCTGAGATTAAGCTGAAAGATCACAGCCATTATTGAAAACAAACCTGTGTGTGTGTGTGTGTGTGTGTGTGTGTGTGTGTGTGTGTGGCATTATGAGGCCTTACAACAGGAGTGATATATGTCTCTGAACGTGAGAAGTACAGGAGACAGAAGCTCATTCATCATCGTGTGGAAGAACAGGAGCTTCAAACCTCTGTGGGGTTTAGAGTCGAGTGTGTGTGAGCGTTCAGACCTCTGTGGGGTTTAGAGTCGAGTGTGTGTGAGCGTTCAGACCTCTGTGTGGTTTAGAGTCGAGTGTGTGTGAGCGTTCAGACCTCTGTGGGGTTTAGAGTCGAGTGTGTGTGAGCGTTCAGACCTCTGTGGGGTTTAGAGTCGAGTGTGTGTGAGCGTTCAGACCTCTGTGGGGTTTAGAGTCGAGTGTGCGTGAGCGTTCAGACCTCTGTGGGGTTTAGAGTCGAGTGTGTGTGAGCGTTCAGACCTCTGTGGGGTTTAGAGTCGAGTGTGTGTGAGCGTTCAGACCTCTGTGGGGTTTAGAGTCGAGTGTGTGTGAGCGTTCAGACCTCTGTGGGGTTTAGAGTCGAGTGTGTGTGAGCGTTCAGACCTCTGTGGGGTTTAGAGTCGAGTGTGTGTGAGCGTTCAGACCTCTGTGGGGTTTAGAGTCGAGTGTGTGTGAGCGTTCAGACCTCTGTGTGGTTTAGAGTCGAGTGTGTGTGAGCGTTCAGACCTCTGTGGGGTTCAGAGTCGAGTGTGTGTGAGCGTTCAGACCTCTGTGGGGTTCAGAGTCGAGTGTGTGTGAGCGTTCAGACCTCTGTGGGGTTTAGAGTCGAGTGTGTGTGAGCGTTCAGACCTCTGTGTGGTTTAGAGTCGAGTGTGTGTGAGCGTTCAGACCTCTGTGGGGTTTAGAGTCGAGTGTGTGTGAGCGTTCAGACCTCTGTGGGGTTCAGAGTCGAGTGTGTGTGAGCGTTCAGACCTCTGTGGGGTTTAGAGTCGAGTGTGTGTGAGCGTTCAGACCTCTGTGGGGTTTAGAGTCGAGTGTGTGTGAGCGTTCAGACCTCTGTGTGGTTTAGAGTCGAGTGTGTGTGAGCGTTCAGACCTCTGTGGGGTTTAGAGTCGAGTGTGTGTGAGCGTTCAGACCTCTGTGGGGTTTAGAGTCGAGTGTGTGTGAGCGTTCAGACCTCTGTGGGGTTTAGAGTCGAGTGTGTGTGAGCGTTCAGACCTCTGTGGGGTTCAGAGTCGAGTGTGTGTGAGCGTTCAGACCTCTGTGGGGTTTAGAGTCGAGTGTGTGTGAGCGTTCAGACCTCTGTGGGGTTTAGAGTCGAGTGTGTGTGAGCGTTCAGACCTCTGTGTGGTTTAGAGTCGAGTGTGTGTGAGCGTTCAGACCTCTGTGGGGTTTAGAGTCGAGTGTGTGTGAGCGTTCAGACCTCTGTGGGGTTTAGAGTCGAGTGTGTGTGAGCGTTCAGACCTCTGTGGGGTTCAGAGTCGAGTGTGTGTGAGCGTTCAGACCTCTGTGGGGTTTAGAGTCGAGTGTGTGTGAGCGTTCAGACCTCTGTGTGGTTTAGAGTCGAGTGTGTGTGAGCGTTCAGACCTCTGTGGGGTTTAGAGTCGAGTGTGTGTGAGCGTTCAGACCTCTGTGGGGTTAGAGTCGAGTGTGTGTGAGCGTTCAGACCTCTGTGGGGTTTAGAGTCGAGTGTGTGTGAGCGTTCAGACCTCTGTGGGGTTTAGAGTCGAGTGTGTGTGTGAGCGTTCAGACCTCTGTGTGGTTTAGAGTCGAGTGTGTTGTGAGCGTTCAGACCTCTGTGGGGTTTAGAGTCGAGTGTGTGTGAGCGTTCAGACCTCTGTGGGGTTTAGAGTCGAGTGTGTGTGAGCGTTCAGACCTCTGTGGGGTTTAGAGTCGAGTGTGTGTGAGCGTTTCAGACCTCTGTGGGGTTTAGAGTCGAGTGTGTGTGAGCGTTCAGACCTCTGTGTGGTTTAGAGTCGAGTGTGTGTGAGCGTTCAGACCTCTGTGTGGTTCAGAGTCGAGTGTGTGTGAGCGTTCAGACCTCTGTGGGGTTTAGAGTCGAGTGTGTGTGAGCGTTCAGACCTCTGTGGGGTTTAGAGTCGAGTGTGTGTGAGCGTTCAGACCTCTGTGTGGTTTAGAGTCGAGTGTGTGTGAGCGTTCAGACCTCTGTGGGGTTTAGAGTCGAGTGTGTGTGAGCGTTCAGACCTCTGTGGGGTTTAGAGTCGAGTGTGTGTGAGCGTTCAGACCTCTGTGTGGTTTAGAGTCGAGTGTGTGTGAGCGTTCAGACCTCTGTGTGGTTCAGAGTCGAGTGTGTGTGAGCGTTCAGACCTCTGTGGGGTTTAGAGTCGAGTGTGTGTGAGCGTTCAGACCTCTGTGGGGTTTAGAGTCGAGTGTGTGTGAGCGTTCAGACCTCTGTGGGGTTTAGAGTCGAGTGTGTGTGAGCGTTCAGACCTCTGTGTGGTTTAGAGTCGAGTGTGTGTGAGCGTTCAGACCTCTGTGGGGTTCAGAGTCGAGTGTGTGTGAGCGTTCAGACCTCTGTGGGGTTTAGAGTCGAGTGTGTGTGAGCGTTCAGACCTCTGTGGGGTTTAGAGTCGAGTGTGTGTGAGCGTTCAGACCTCTGTGTGGTTTAGAGTCGAGTGTGTGTGAGCGTTCAGACCTCTGTGGGGTTTAGAGTCGAGTGTGTGTGAGCGTTCAGACCTCTGTGGGGTTTAGAGTCGAGTGTGTGTGAGCGTTCAGACCTCTGTGGGGTTCAGAGTCGAGTGTGTGTGAGCGTTCAGACCTCTGTGTGGTTTAGAGTCGAGTGTGTGTGAGCGTTCAGACCTCTGTGGGGTTTAGAGTCGAGTGTGTGTGAGCGTTCAGACCTCTGTGGGGTTTAGAGTCGAGTGTGTGTGAGCGTTCAGACCTCTGTGTGGTTTAGAGTCGAGTGTGTGTGAGCGTTCAGACCTCTGTGGGGTTTAGAGTCGAGTGTGTGTGAGCGTTCAGACCTCTGTGGGGTTTAGAGTCGAGTGTGTGTGAGCGTTCAGACCTCTGTGGGGTTTAGAGTCGAGTGTGTGTGAGCGTTCAGACCTCTGTGGGGTTTAGAGTCGAGTGTGTGTGAGCGTTCAGACCTCTGTGGGGTTTAGAGTCGAGTGTGTGTGAGCGTTCAGACCTCTGTGTGGTTTAGAGTCGAGTGTGTGTGAGCGTTCAGACCTCTGTGGGGTTCAGAGTCGAGTGTGTGTGAGCGTTCAGACCTCTGTGGGGTTTAGAGTCGAGTGTGTGTGAGCGTTCAGACCTCTGTGGGGTTTAGAGTCGAGTGTGTGTGAGCGTTCAGACCTCTGTGGGGTTTAGAGTCGAGTGTGTGTGAGCGTTCAGACCTCTGTGTGGTTTAGAGTCGAGTGTGTGTGTGAGCGTTCAGACCTCTGTGTGGTTTAGAGTCGAGTGTGTGTGTGAGCGTTCAGACCTCTGTGGGGTTTAGAGTCGAGTGTGTGTGAGCGTTCAGACCTCTGTGGGGTTTAGAGTCGAGTGTGTGTGAGCGTTCAGACCTCTGTGTGGTTTAGAGTCGAGTGTGTGTGAGCGTTCAGACCTCTGTGGGGTTTAGAGTCGAGTGTGTGTGAGCGTTCAGACCTCTGTGGGGTTTAGAGTCGAGTGTGTGTGAGCGTTCAGACCTCTGTGGGGTTTAGAGTCGAGTGTGTGTGAGCGTTCAGACCTCTGTGTGGTTTAGAGTCGAGTGTGTGTGAGCGTTCAGACCTCTGTGGGGTTTAGAGTCGAGTGTGTGTGAGCGTTCAGACCTCTGTGTGGTTTAGAGTCGAGTGTGTGTGAGCGTTCAGACCTCTGTGGGGTTTAGAGTCGAGTGTGTGTGAGCGTTCAGACCTCTGTGGGGTTTAGAGTCGAGTGTGTGTGAGCGTTCAGACCTCTGTGGGGTTTAGAGTCGAGTGTGTGTGAGCGTTCAGACCTCTGTGTGGTTTAGAGTCGAGTGTGTGTGAGCGTTCAGACCTCTGTGTGGTTTAGAGTCGAGTGTGTGTGAGCGTTCAGACCTCTGTGGGGTTTAGAGTCGAGTGTGTGTGAGCGTTCAGACCTCTGTGGGGTTTAGAGTCGAGTGTGTGTGAGCGTTCAGACCTCTGTGGGGTTTAGAGTCGAGAGTCGAGTGTGTGTGAGCGTTCAGACCTCTGTGGGGTTCAGAGTCGAGTGTGTGTGAGCGTTCAGACCTCTGTGTGGTTTAGAGTCGAGTGTGTGTGAGCGTTCAGACCTCTGTGTGGTTTAGAGTCGAGTGTGTGTGAGCGTTCAGACCTCTGTGGGGTTTAGAGTCGAGTGTGTGTGAGCGTTCAGACCTCTGTGGGGTTTAGAGTCGAGTGTGTGTGAGCGTTCAGACCTCTGTGGGGTTTAGAGTCGAGTGTGTGTGAGCGTTCAGACCTCTGTGGGGTTTAGAGTCGAGTGTGTGTGAGCGTTCAGACCTCTGTGGGGTTTAGAGTCGAGTGTGTGTGAGCGTTCAGACCTCTGTGGGGTTTAGAGTCGAGTGTGTGTGAGCGTTCAGACCTCTGTGTGGTTTAGAGTCGAGTGTGTGTGAGCGTTCAGACCTCTGTGGGGTTTAGAGTCGAGTGTGTGTGAGCGTTCAGACCTCTGTGGGGTTTAGAGTCGAGTGTGTGTGAGCGTTCAGACCTCTGTGTGGTTTAGAGTCGAGTGTGTGTGAGCGTTCAGACCTCTGTGGGGTTTAGAGTCGAGTGTGTGTGAGCGTTCAGACCTCTGTGTGGTTTAGAGTCGAGTGTGTGTGAGCGTTCAGACCTCTGTGTGGTTTAGAGTCGAGTGTGTGTGAGCGTTCAGACCTCTGTGGGGTTTAGAGTCGAGTGTGTGTGAGCGTTCAGACCTCTGTGGGGTTTAGAGTCGAGTGTGTGTGAGCGTTCAGACCTCTGTGTGGTTTAGAGTCGAGTGTGTGTGAGCGTTCAGACCTCTGTGGGGTTTAGAGTCGAGTGTGTGTGAGCGTTCAGACCTCTGTGGGGTTTAGAGTCGAGTGTGTGTGAGCGTTCAGACCTCTGTGTGGTTTAGAGTCGAGTGTGTGTGAGCGTTCAGACCTCTGTGGGGTTCAGAGTCGAGTGTGTGTGAGCGTTCAGACCTCTGTGGGGTTTAGAGTCGAGTGTGTGTGAGCGTTCAGACCTCTGTGGGGTTTAGAGTCGAGTGTGTGTGAGCGTTCAGACCTCTGTGGGGTTTAGAGTCGAGTGTGTGTGAGCGTTCAGACCTCTGTGGGGTTTAGAGTCGAGTGTGTGTGAGCGTTCAGACCTCTGTGTGGTTTAGAGTCGAGTGTGTGTGAGCGTTCAGACCTCTGTGTGGTTTAGAGTCGAGTGTGTGTGAGCGTTCAGACCTCTGTGTGGTTCAGAGTCGAGTGTGTGTGAGCGTTCAGACCTCTGTGGGGTTTAGAGTCGAGTGTGTGTGAGCGTTCAGACCTCTGTGTGGTTTAGAGTCGAGTGTGTGTGAGCGTTCAGACCTCTGTGGGGTTTAGAGTCGAGTGTGTGTGAGCGTTCAGACCTCTGTGGGGTTTAGAGTCGAGTGTGTGTGAGCGTTCAGACCTCTGTGGGGTTTAGAGTCGAGTGTGTGTGAGCGTTCAGACCTCTGTGGGGTTTAGAGTCGAGTGTGTGTGAGCGTTCAGACCTCTGTGTGGTTTAGAGTCGAGTGTGTGTGAGCGTTCAGACCTCTGTGGGGTTTAGAGTCGAGTGTGTGTGAGCGTTCAGACCTCTGTGGGGTTTAGAGTCGAGTGTGTGTGAGCGTTCAGACCTCTGTGGGGTTTAGAGTCGAGTGTGTGTGAGCGTTCAGACCTCTGTGGGGTTTAGAGTCGAGTGTGTGTGAGCGTTCAGACCTCTGTGGGGTTTAGAGTCGAGTGTGTGTGAGCGTTCAGACCTCTGTGTGGTTTAGAGTCGAGTGTGTGTGAGCGTTCAGACCTCTGTGTGGTTTAGAGTCGAGTGTGTGTGAGCGTTCAGACCTCTGTGGGGTTTAGAGTCGAGTGTGTGTGAGCGTTCAGACCTCTGTGTGGTTTAGAGTCGAGTGTGTGTGAGCGTTCAGACCTCTGTGGGGTTTAGAGTCGAGTGTGTGTGAGCGTTCAGACCTCTGTGGGGTTTAGAGTCGAGTGTGTGTGAGCGTTCAGACCTCTGTGGGGTTTAGAGTCGAGTGTGTGTGAGCGTTCAGACCTCTGTGGGGTTTAGAGTCGAGTGTGTGTGAGCGTTCAGACCTCTGTGGGGTTTAGAGTCGAGTGTGTGTGAGCGTTCAGACCTCTGTGGGGTTTAGAGTCGAGTGTGTGTGAGCGTTCAGACCTCTGTGTGGTTTAGAGTCGAGTGTGTGTGAGCGTTCAGACCTCTGTGGGGTTCAGAGTCGAGTGTGTGTGAGCGTTCAGACCTCTGTGGGGTTTAGAGTCGAGTGTGTGTGAGCGTTCAGACCTCTGTGTGGTTTAGAGTCGAGTGTGTGTGAGCGTTCAGACCTCTGTGGGGTTTAGAGTCGAGTGTGTGTGAGCGTTCAGACCTCTGTGGGGTTTAGAGTCGAGTGTGTGTGAGCGTTCAGACCTCTGTGGGGTTTAGAGTCGAGTGTGTGTGTGAGCGTTCAGACCTCTGTGTGGTTTAGAGTCGAGTGTGTGTGAGCGTTCAGACCTCTGTGGGGTTTAGAGTCGAGTGTGTGTGAGCGTTCAGACCTCTGTGGGGTTTAGAGTCGAGTGTGTGTGAGCGTTCAGACCTCTGTGGGGTTTAGAGTCGAGTGTGTGTGAGCGTTCAGACCTCTGTGGGGTTCAGAGTCGAGTGTGTGTGAGCGTTCAGACCTCTGTGGGGTTTAGAGTCGAGTGTGTGTGAGCGTTCAGACCTCTGTGGGGTTTAGAGTCGAGTGTGTGTGAGCGTTCAGACCTCTGTGGGGTTTAGAGTCGAGTGTGTGTGAGCGTTCAGACCTCTGTGGGGTTTAGAGTCGAGTGTGTGTGAGCGTTCAGACCTCTGTGGGGTTTAGAGTCGAGTGTGTGTGAGCGTTCAGACCTCTGTGGGGTTTAGAGTCGAGTGTGTGTGAGCGTTCAGACCTCTGTGGGGTTTAGAGTTGAGTGTGTGTGAGCGTTCAGACCTCTGTGTGGTTTAGAGTCGAGTGTGTGTGAGCGTTCAGACCTCTGTGGGGTTTAGAGTCGAGTGTGTGTGAGCGTTCAGACCTCTGTGGGGTTTAGAGTCGAGTGTGTGTGAGCGTTCAGACCTCTGTGGGGTTTAGAGTCGAGTGTGTGTGAGCGTTCAGACCTCTGTGGGGTTTAGAGTCGAGTGTGTGTGAGCGTTCAGACCTCTGTGGGGTTCAGAGTCGAGTGTGTGTGAGCGTTCAGACCTCTGTGGGGTTTAGAGTCGAGTGTGTGTGAGCGTTCAGACCTCTGTGGGGTTTAGAGTCGAGTGTGTGTGAGCGTTCAGACCTCTGTGGGGTTCAGAGTCGAGTGTGTGTGAGCGTTCAGACCTCTGTGTGGTTTAGAGTCGAGTGTGTGTGAGCGTTCAGACCTCTGTGGGGTTTAGAGTCGAGTGTGTGTGAGCGTTCAGACCTCTGTGGGGTTTAGAGTCGAGTGTGTGTGAGCGTTCAGACCTCTGTGGGGTTTAGAGTCGAGTGTGTGTGAGCGTTCAGACCTCTGTGGGGTTTAGAGTCGAGTGTGTGTGAGCGTTCAGACCTCTGTGGGGTTTAGAGTCGAGTGTGTGTGAGCGTTCAGACCTCTGTGGGGTTTAGAGTCGAGTGTGTGTGAGCGTTCAGACCTCTGTGGG
The DNA here is from genome assembly GCF_949319135.1 of Squalius cephalus. Classification (NCBI taxonomy): domain Eukaryota; kingdom Metazoa; phylum Chordata; class Actinopteri; order Cypriniformes; family Leuciscidae; genus Squalius; species Squalius cephalus. The sequence goes on from NC_137132.1 coordinate 190,698, forward strand.
GTTTAGAGTCGAGTGTGTGTGAGCGTTCAGACCTCTGTGGGGTTCAGAGTCGAGTGTGTGTGAGCGTTCAGACCTCTGTGTGGTTTAGAGTCGAGTGTGTGTGAGCGTTCAGACCTCTGTGGGGTTCAGAGTCGAGTGTGTGTGAGCGTTCAGACCTCTGTGGGGTTTAGAGTCGAGTGTGTGTGAGCGTTCAGACCTCTGTGGGGTTTAGAGTCGAGTGTGTGTGAGCGTTCAGACCTCTGTGGGGTTTAGAGTCGAGTGTGTGTGAGCGTTCAGACCTCTGTGTGGTTTAGAGTCGAGTGTGTGTGAGCGTTCAGACCTCTGTGGGGTTTAGAGTCGAGTGTGTGTGAGCGTTCAGACCTCTGTGGGGTTTAGAGTCGAGTGTGTGTGAGCGTTCAGACCTCTGTGGGGTTCAGAGTCGAGTGTGTGTGAGCGTTCAGACCTCTGTGTGGTTTAGAGTCGAGTGTGTGTGAGCGTTCAGACCTCTGTGTGGTTTAGAGTCGAGTGTGTGTGAGCGTTCAGACCTCTGTGTGGTTTAGAGTCGAGTGTGTGTGAGCGTTCAGACCTCTGTGGGGTTTAGAGTCGAGTGTGTGTGAGCGTTCAGACCTCTGTGGGGTTTAGAGTCGAGTGTGTGTGAGCGTTCAGACCTCTGTGGGGTTCAGAGTCGAGTGTGTGTGAGCGTTCAGACCTCTGTGGGGTTTAGAGTCGAGTGTGTGTGAGCGTTCAGACCTCTGTGTGGTTTAGAGTCGAGTGTGTGTGAGCGTTCAGACCTCTGTGTGGTTTAGAGTCGAGTGTGTGTGAGCGTTCAGACCTCTGTGGGGTTTAGAGTCGAGTGTGTGTGAGCGTTCAGACCTCTGTGGGGTTTAGAGTCGAGTGTGTGTGAGCGTTCAGACCTCTGTGGGGTTTAGAGTCGAGTGTGTGTGAGCGTTCAGACCTCTGTGTGGTTTAGAGTCGAGTGTGTGTGAGCGTTCAGACCTCTGTGGGGTTTAGAGTCGAGTGTGTGTGAGCGTTCAGACCTCTGTGTGGTTTAGAGTCGAGTGTGTGTGAGCGTTCAGACCTCTGTGGGGTTTAGAGTCGAGTGTGTGTGAGCGTTCAGACCTCTGTGGGGTTTAGAGTCGAGTGTGTGTGAGCGTTCAGACCTCTGTGGGGTTTAGAGTCGAGTGTGTGTGAGCGTTCAGACCTCTGTGTGGTTTAGAGTCGAGTGTGTGTGAGCGTTCAGACCTCTGTGGGGTTTAGAGTCGAGTGTGTGTGAGCGTTCAGACCTCTGTGGGGTTTAGAGTCGAGTGTGTGTGAGCGTTCAGACCTCTGTGTGGTTTAGAGTCGAGTGTGTGTGAGCGTTCAGACCTCTGTGGGGTTTAGAGTCGAGTGTGTGTGAGCGTTCAGACCTCTGTGGGGTTTAGAGTCGAGTGTGTGTGAGCGTTCAGACCTCTGTGTGGTTTAGAGTCGAGTGTGTGTGAGCGTTCAGACCTCTGTGGGGTTTAGAGTCGAGTGTGTGTGAGCGTTCAGACCTCTGTGGGGTTTAGAGTCGAGTGTGTGTGAGCGTTCAGACCTCTGTGTGGTTTAGAGTCGAGTGTGTGTGAGCGTTCAGACCTCTGTGGGGTTTAGAGTCGAGTGTGTGTGAGCGTTCAGACCTCTGTGGGGTTCAGAGTCGAGTGTGTGTGAGCGTTCAGACCTCTGTGGGGTTTAGAGTCGAGTGTGTGTGAGCGTTCAGACCTCTGTGTGGTTTAGAGTCGAGTGTGTGTGAGCGTTCAGACCTCTGTGTGGTTTAGAGTCGAGTGTGTGTGAGCGTTCAGACCTCTGTGGGGTTTAGAGTCGAGTGTGTGTGAGCGTTCAGACCTCTGTGGGGTTTAGAGTCGAGTGTGTGTGAGCGTTCAGACCTCTGTGTGGTTCAGAGTCGAGTGTGTGTGAGCGTTCAGACCTCTGTGTGGTTTAGAGTCGAGTGTGTGTGAGCGTTCAGACCTCTGTGTGGTTCAGAGTCGAGTGTGTGTGAGCGTTCAGACCTCTGTGTGGTTTAGAGTCGAGTGTGTGTGAGCGTTCAGACCTCTGTGGGGTTCAGAGTCGAGTGTGTGTGAGCGTTCAGACCTCTGTGTGGTTTAGAGTCGAGTGTGTGTGAGCGTTCAGACCTCTGTGTGGTTTAGAGTCGAGTGTGTGTGAGCGTTCAGACCTCTGTGGGGTTTAGAGTCGAGTGTGTGTGAGCGTTCAGACCTCTGTGGGGTTTAGAGTCGAGTGTGTGTGAGCGTTCAGACCTCTGTGGGGTTTAGAGTCGAGTGTGTGTGAGCGTTCAGACCTCTGTGTGGTTTAGAGTCGAGTGTGTGTGAGCGTTCAGACCTCTGTGTGGTTTAGAGTCGAGTGTGTGTGAGCGTTCAGACCTCTGTGTGGTTCAGAGTCGAGTGTGTGTGAGCGTTCAGACCTCTGTGTGGTTTAGAGTCGAGTGTGTGTGAGCGTTCAGACCTCTGTGGGGTTCAGAGTCGAGTGTGTGTGAGCGTTCAGACCTCTGTGTGGTTTAGAGTCGAGTGTGTGTGAGCGTTCAGACCTCTGTGTGGTTTAGAGTCGAGTGTGTGTGAGCGTTCAGACCTCTGTGGGGTTCAGAGTCGAGTGTGTGTGAGCGTTCAGACCTCTGTGGGGTTTAGAGTCGAGTGTGTGTGAGCGTTCAGACCTCTGTGGGGTTTAGAGTCGAGTGTGTGTGAGCGTTCAGACCTCTGTGGGGTTCAGAGTCGAGTGTGTGTGAGCGTTCAGACCTCTGTGGGGTGTAGAGTCGAGTGTGTGTTATAGAGGAGATATAAAGTCGCAGGGATCTTTTGAAATGTGTCTCGTGTGGCGGAAGCTTCCAGTGTTCTCCGTCATGCCGTCTCACAGAGCTTCTGTCACCATCTAATATTTGGTCACTGTTTTATTTAAGGATGATTTATGACTTTTCATTGTGAGGAGCGTTCTCCAGGCTCCGGCTCTGGTAGCTTGAGGAAAACCGATCTTTCATTACTGCATTATTCCAGTCTTGCTCTGAGGAAACTTAGACTTTATTAGACTTCATCACACACTCGACGCCACTGACTCTCAGAGTCTAACCCGGATTTCTGCGGGACCAATTACTGAGACGCTCTTCATCCCGAGAGTTCCTGTGTGCGACGAGCTCGAGCGCATGTGAAGCATGTCTGATGTGTGATAAAGCCGTCCTACACAACACACTCCGTGTTTTACTGCGTTACAGGATCAACACACACACACTCCAGCGGATTAACACCACACTGAACACACTCCAGTTTTCTGGACCGTTGAGGTTTCTTCTAAAGTTGGTCTTGAGTAATTAGAGCAGTGGAGCGTGACAGATACGGTATCACACACACACACACACACACACACACACAGAGGAATAAAGTCACTTATGACTGCTATAACCCTAATGAGCTCACAGTACGAGTGTATTGTTCATCTCAGTGTCTATAAGCTTCACTTATTCCACACACACACACACACACGCACACACACACACTCTCAGTGCTGGAGTTCCCACAGAGGGAAAGACTGAACTTATGATGGATGTGGCATATAAAAATACACCAGCATAACTCATATTCACAGATGATAAACAGTATTGTGCGGTGAAGTAAATGAAGAAACAAAAGTTAGTCCAGGCAAGATCAAAAAACAAAGTGAATCCGTCATCAGTACTCCATCCAAGCTTGTGTACATTAAAGCGTAAATATCAATGATTCAAATTAGTAAGATGAAACGAATTATTTATGTTAGATAAGTTTGATCACTGAGTGGATGATAGTGGATGAAGACTCACCGGGTTTGATAAACGTGTGTGTGTTCGTTTAGATGTTGTGCAGATTGTAGACTACTGTACTTCCTCTTTTCCACAGCACACGCAACTCAAATCTGATGTGAACAAGAAACTAACTGTTCAGAGATCTGAACCTTCTGTTTAGAGAAAAGTCTTATTTGAGAACTGAGAAAAACTGTAACAAAGAAGTGAACATTTCAAAGAGGACAAAAGAGGATTCAGCACGGCACAGATAATCAGATAAAACGAGAGAGAATAGTGATTATTAATAACTCCATAACTGAGTCTGACAGCACAATAAACCATGTATTCATATCATTTCTATATGCATGTATAGATAACCTAGAAAACCTGTCATTTCTGAGGATTGACGTCATCACTGTTAAGACGGTGTGTCACATGACCAAACCAACCAATGAGGTTAGACCTGCCCTGAACTCATACATGAACATGTGCTTCATAATAATAGTTGCTTTTTAAAACCACACCTGGGATTATGATCCACAATATGACCGAACAGCGCCATCTGCAGGACAGATGCAGTAACTGCGCTTCAGTTCACAGTTTTTCACTGTTAAGACAGATTTCTTGAAACCTTCACACGTTCTCACAACCCTAAACACACAACTCTTCTCAGACTCATCTCTGCACCGATAAAATGTGCAACACTTTACGTTTTCAAATGTAATGTCTGATTAATTTAACATATTTAACATTCACAGCGTGAGCTCTTGATCATGATGTGTGTGGACTTAGTGTGTGTTCAGGCTAAAGTCTTGCACATGTTCTTTACTGGCCCAAACCTCAGAGATCTGCAACAGCGCCCTCTGCTGGCTCAGGACATCTACAACATCACAACAACACTACAACATCACAACATCACAACATTACAACACTACAACAGCGCCCTCTGCTGGCTCAGGACATCTACAACATCACAACAACACTACAACATCACAACACTACAACACTACAACATCACAACACTACAACATCACAACACTACAACACTACAACACTACAACATCACAACACTACAACACTACAACACTACAACATCACAACACTACAACATCACAACACTACAACATCACAACACTACAACAGCGCCCTCTGCTGGCTCAGGACATCTACAACATCACAACAACACAACAACATCACAACAACACTACAACATCACAACACTACAACATCACAACACTACAACATCACAACACTACAACATCACAACACTACAACATCACAACACTACAACAGCGCCCTCTGCTGGCTCAGGACATCTACAACACTACAACATCACAACACTACAACATCACAACACTACAACACTACAACACTACAACATCACAACACTACAACATCACAACACCATCTACAACAGCGCCCTCTGCTGGCTCAGGACATCTACAACACTACAACATCACAACAACACTACTACAACATCACAACATTACAACACTACAACATCACAACATTACAACAACATTACAATTTCACAACAACACAACAACATCACAACACTACAACATGTACAACAGCGCCCTGGCTCAGGACATCTACAACACTACAACATCACAACACTACAACATCACAACATTACAACAACATTACAACATCACAACAACATCACAACACTACAACAACATCACTACAACATCACAACACTACAACAGCGCCCTCTGCTGGCTCAGGACATCTACAACACTACAACATCACAACATCACAACACTACAACATCACAACACTACAACATCACAACACTACAACATCACAACAACATCACAACAACACTACAACATCACAACACTACAACATCACAACAACATCACAACAACATCACAACATCACAACATCACAACACTACAACATCACAACATCACAACAACATCACAACACTACAACATCACAACACTACAACACTACAACATCACAACATTACAACATCACAACACTACAACATCACAACACTACAACATCACAACAACATCTACAACATCGCCCTCTGCTGGCTCAGGACATCTACAACACTACAACATCACAACACAACAACATCACAACACAACAACATCACAACACGACTACAACATCTACAACAGCGCCCTCTGCTGGCTCAGGACATCTAGAACACTACAACACTACAACATCACAACAACACTACAACATCACAACACTACAACATCACAACACTACAACATCACAACAACACTACAACATCACAACAACATCTACAACAGCGCCCTCTGCTGGCTCAGGACATCTACAACACTACAACATCACAACAACATCACAACACTACAACACTACAACATCACAACACTACAACACTACAACATCACAACACTACAACACTACAACACTACAACATCACAACACTACAACATCTACAACAGCGCCCTCTGCTGGCTCAGGACATCTACAACACTACAACATCACAACAACATCACAACACTACAACACTACAACACTACAACATCACAACACTACAACATCTACAACAGCGCCCTCTGCTGGCTCAGGACATCTACAACACTACAACATCACAACACTACAACACTACAACACAACAACATCACAACACGACTACAACATCTACAACAGCGCCCTCTGCTGGCTCAGGACATCTACAACACTACAACATCACAACATTACAACATCACAACAACACTACAACATCACAACATTACAACAACATTACAACATCACAACAACACAACAACACTACAGCATCACAACACTACAACATCTACAACAGCGCCCTCTGCTGGCTCAGGACATCTACAACACTACAACACTACAACATTACAACAACATTACAATTTCACAACAACACAACAACGTCACAACACTACAACATGTACAACGGCGCCCTCTGCTGGCTCAGGACATCTACAACACTACAACACTACAACATTACAACATCACAACAACACTACAACATCACAACACTACAACACTACAACATCACAACACTACAACATCACAACACTACAACACTACAACATCACAACACTACAACACTACAACATCACAACACTACAACATCTACAACAGCGCCCTCTGCTGGCTCAGGACATCTACAACACTACAACACTACAACAACACTACAACATCACAACACTACAACAACACTACAACATCACAACACTACAACATCTACAACAGCGCCCTCTGCTGGCTCAGGACATCTACAACACTACAACATCACAACAACAATACAACATCACAACATTACAACACTACAACACTACAACATCACAACATTACAACAACATTACAATTTCACAACAACACAACAACATCACAACACTACAACATGTACAACAGCGCCCTCTGCTGGCTCAGGACATCTACAACACTACAACATCACAACATTACAACATCACAACAACACTACAACATCACAACATTACAACAACATTACAACATCACAACAACACAACAACACTACAGCATCACAACACTTCAACATCTACAACAGCGCCCTCTGCTGGCTCAGGACATCTACAACACTACAACATTACAACATCACAACAACACTATAACATCACAACATTACAACAACATTACAACATCACAACAACACAACAACATCACAACACTACAACATCTACAACAGCGCCCTCTGCTGGCTCAGGACATCTACAACACTACAACATCGCAACACTACAACATCTACAACATCACAACAACATCTACAACACTACAACATCACAACAACAACACAACACTACAACATCACAACAACACTACAACATCGCAACACTACAACATCTACAACACTACAACATCACAACAACACTACAACATCGCAACACTACAACATCTACAACACTACAACATCTACAACACTACAACATCACAACAACACTACAACATCGCAACACTACAACATCTACAACACTACAACATCACAACAACACTACAACATCGCAACACTACAACATCTACAACACTACAACATCTACAACACTACAACATCACAACAACACTACAACATCGCAACACTACAACATCGCAACACTACAACATCTACAACACTACAACATCACAACAACACTACAACATCGCAACACTACAACATCTACAACACTACAACATCACAACAACACTACAACATCACAACATCACAACAACATCTACAACACTACAACATCACAACAACACTACAACAACAACACAACACTACAACATCACAACATTACAACAACATTACAACATCACAACAACACAGCAACATCACAACACTACAACATCTACAACATCTACAACATCACAACAACACTACAACAACACTACAACATCACAACAACAACACAACACTACAACATCACAACATTACAACAACATTACAACATCACAACAACACAGCAACATCACAACACTACAACATCTACAACATCTACAACATCTACAACAGCGCCCTCTGTTGGCTCAGGACATCTACAACACTACAACATCACAACAACACTACAACATCACAACATTACAACAACATTACAACATCACAACAACACAACAACATCACAACACTACAACATCTACAACAACACTACAACATCACAACACTACAACAACATCACTACAACATCACAACACTACAACATCACAACAACAACACTACAACATCACAACAACATCTACAACAGCGCCCTCTGCTGGCTCAGGACATCTACAACACTACAACATCACAACATCACAACAACATCACAACACTACAACATCACAACACTACAACATCACAACACTACAACATCACAACAACATCACAACAACACTAAAACATCACAACACTACAACATCACAACACTACAACATCACAACAACATCACAACACTACAACATCACAACACTACAACATCACAACAACATCACAACATCACAACAACATCACAACACTACAACATCCCAACACTACAACACTACAACATCACAACATTACAACATCACAACACTACAACATCACAACACTACAACATCACAACATCTACAACAGCGCCCTCTGCTGGCTCAGGACATCTACAACACTACAACATCACAACATCTACAACAGCGACCTCTGCTGGCTCAGGACATCTACAACACTACAACATCACAACAACACTACAACATCACAACAACACTACAACATCACAACAACACTACAACATCACAACATCACAACAACATCTACAACAGTGCCCTCTGCTGGCTCAGGACATCTACAACACTACAACATCACAACAACATCACAACACTACAACATCCCAACACTACAACACTACAACATCACAACATTACAACATCACAACATTACAACATCACAACACTACAACATCACAACACTACAACATCACAACACTACAACATCACAACATCTACAACAGCGCCCTCTGCTGGCTCAGGACATCTACAACACTACAACATCACAACATCTACAACAGCGCCCTCTGCTGGCTCAGGACATCTACAACACTACAACATCACAACAACACTACAACATCACAACAACACTACAACATCACAACAACACTACAACATCACAACATCACAACAACATCTACAACAGTGCCCTCTGCTGGCTCAGGACATCTACAACACTACAACATCACAACAACATCACAACACAACAACATCACAACACGACTACAACATCTACAACAGCGCCCTCTGCTGGCTCAGGACATCTAGAACACTACAACATCACAACAACACTACAACATCACAACACTACAACATCACAACACTACAACATCACAACATCTACAACAGCGCCCTCTGCTGGCTCAGGACATCTACAACACTACAACATCACAACATCTACAACAGCGCCCTCTGCTGGCTCAGGACATCTACAACACTACAACATCACAACAACACTACAACATCACAACAACACTACAACATCACAACAACACTACAACATCACAACATCACAACAAAATCTACAACAGTGCCCTCTGCTGGCTCAGGACATCTACAACACTACAACATCACAACACAACAACATCACAACACGACTACAACATCTACAACAGCGCCCTCTGCTGGCTCAGGACATCTAGAACACTACAACATCACAACAACACTACAACATCACAACACTACAACATCACAACAACACTACAACATCACAACAACATCTACAACAGCGCCCTCTGCTGGCTCAGGACATCTACAACACTACAACATCACAACATCACAACAACATCACAACACTACAACATCACAACACTACAACATCACAACATCACAACAACATCACAAACACTACAACATCACAACATCACAACAACATCACAAACACTACAACATCACAACACTACAACATCACAACATTACAACAACATCACAAACACTACAACATCACAACATCACAACAACATCACAAACACTACAACATCACAACACTACAACATCACAACATTACAACATCACAAACACTACAACATCACAACACTACAACATCACAACATCACAACAACATCACAAACACTACAACATCACAACATCACAACAACATCACAAACACTACAACATCACAACACTACAACATCACAACATTACAACATCACAAACACTACAACATCACAACACTACAACATCACAACATTACAACATCACAACACTACAACATCACAACATCACAACAACATCACAAACACTACAACATCACAACACTACAACATCACAACATTACAACATCACAACACTACAACATCACAACACTACAACATCACAACATTACAACATCGCCTTCTGCTGGCTCAGGACATCTACAACACTACAACATCACAACAACACTACAACATCACAACACTACAACATCACAACAACATCACAAACACTACAACATCACAACACTACAACATCACAACATTACAACATCACAAACACTACAACATCACAACACTACAACATCACAACATCACAACAACATCACAAACACTACAACATCACAACATCACAACAACATCACAAACACTACAACATCACAACACTACAACATCACAACATTACAACATCACAAACACTACAACATCACAACACTACAACATCACAACATTACAACATCACAACACTACAACATCACAACATCACAACAACATCACAAACACTACAACATCACAACACTACAACATCACAACATTACAACATCACAACACTACAACATCACAACACTACAACATCACAACATTACAACATCGCCTTCTGCTGGCTCAGGACATCTACAACACTACAACATCACAACAACACTACAACATCACAACACTACAACATCACAACAACATCTACAACAGCGCCCTCTGCTGGCTCAGGACATCTACAACATCACAACATCACAACAACATCACAACAACACTACAACATCACAACACTACAACATCACAACACTACAACATCACAACAACATCTACAACAGCGCCCTCTGCTGGCTCAGGACATCTAGAACACTACAACATCACAACAACACTACAACATCACAACACTACAACATCACAACACTACAACATCACAACAACATCTACAACAGCGCCCTCTGCTGGCTCAGGACATCTACAACATCACAACATCACAACAACATCACAACACTACAACATCACAACAACATCTACAACAGCGCCCTCTGCTGGCTCAGGACATCTAGAACACTACAACATCACAACAACACTACAACATCACAACACTACAACATCACAACACTACAACATCACAACAACATCTACAACAGCACCCTCTGCTGGCTCAGGACATCTACAACACTACAACATCACAACATCACAACAACATCACAACACTACAACATCACAACATCACAACAACATCACAACACTACAACATCACAACAACATCACAACACTACAACATCACAACATCACAACAACATCACAACACTACAACATCACAACATTACAACATCACAACACTACAACACTACAACATCACAACAACACTACAACATCACAACATCTAAAACAGCACCCTCTGCTGGCTCAGGACATCTACAACACTACAACATCACAACACAACAACATCTACAACAGCGCCCTCTGCTGGCTCAGGACATCTAGAACACTACAACATCACAACAACACTACAACATCACAACACTACAACATCACAACAAGACTACAACATCACAACAACATCTACAACAGCGCCCTCTGCTGGCTCAGGACATCTACAACACTACAACATCACAACATCACAACACTACAACATCACAACATTACAACATCACAACACTACAACATCACAACACTACAACATCACAACATCACAACAACATCACAACACTACAACATCACAACACTACAACATCACAACACTACAACACTACAACATCACAACAACACTACAACATCACAACATCTAAAACAGCACCCTCTGCTGGCTCAGGACATCTACAACACTACAACATCACAACACAACAACATCACAACACAACAACATCACAACACTACAACATCTACAACAGCGCCCTCTGCTGGCTCAGGACATCTAGAACACTACAACATCACAACAACACTACAACATCACAACACTACAACATCACAACAACACTACAACATCACAACAACATACAACAGCGCCCTCTGCTGGCTCGACATCTACAAACTACACATCACTCACAACATCACAACATCACAACACTACAACATCACAACATCTACAACATCAAACACAACACTACAACATCACAACATCAACTAACATCTACAACATCAACAACATCAAACAATCACAACACTACAACATCACAACATTACAACATCACAACACTACAACATCACAACACTACAACATCACAACACTACAACATCACAACACTACAACATCACAACATCACAACAACATCACAACATCACAACATCACAACAACATCACAACACTACAACATCACAACACTATACAACATCACAACATCACAACACTACAATATCACAACAACACTACAACATCACAACAACATCTAAAACAGCGCCCTCTGCTGGCTCAGGACATCTACAACACTACAACATCACAACATCACAACAACATCACAACACAACAACATCACAACACTACAACATCTACAACAGCGCCCTCTGCTGGCTCAGGACATCTACAACACTACAACATCACAACATCTACAACATCACAACACTACAACATCACAACAACACTACAACATCACAACAACATCTACAACAGCGCCCTCTGCTGGCTCAGGACATCTACAACACTACAACATCACAACATCACAACAACATCACAACACTACAACATCACAACACTACAACATCACAACAACATCACAACACTACAACATCACAACATCACAACACTACAACATCACAACATCTACAACAGCACCCTCTGCTGGCTCAGGACATCTACAACACTACAACATCACAACAACATCACAACACTACAACATCACAACATTACAACATCACAACACTACAACATCACAACATCACAACATCACAACAACATTACAACACTACAACAACATCACAACACTACAACATCACAACACTACAACATCACAACAATACTACAACATCACAACCCTACAACAACACTACAACATCACAACAACATCTACAACAGCGCCCTCTGCTGGCTCAGGACATCTACAACACTACAACATCACAACAACACTACAACATCACAACACTACAACATCACAACACTACAACATCACAACAACACTACAACATCACAACAACAGCACCCTCTGCTGGCTCAGGACATCTACAACATCACAACATTACAACATCACAACAACACTACAACATCACAACATCACAACAACACTACAACATCACAACATCACAACACTACAACATCACAACACTACAACATCTACAACAGCGCCCTCTGCTGGCTCAGGACATCTAGAACACCACAACATCACAACAACACTACAACATCACAACACTACAACATCACAACAACACTACAACATCACAACAACACTACAACATCACAACATCACAACACTACAACATCACAACACTACAACATCTACAACAGCGCCCTCTGCTGGCTCAGGACATCTAGAACACCACAACATCACAACAACACTACAACATCACAACACTACAACATCTACAACAGCGCCCTCTGCTGGCTCAGGACATCTACAACACCACAACATCACAACATCACAATACTACAACATCTGCAACATACAACTTCACAACAACACTACAACATCACAACACTACAACATCACAACAACACAACAACATCACAGCACTACAACATTACAACATCACAACATTACAACCTATAAAATAAAAAAATAAATAAAAAAATCACTCTCTCAGTAATCACCAAACCTAAAAAAAAAATATAAAAACTGCAAAAATTACAGTTTACTGCAAAACAACAACCAGGTTTAAAATTACTGCAAAACTAGCAGTATAAAAAAATTATTATATCACTCACACAAAAAGAATACATATCTATAAATGAAAGCGCGGCTTCATTTGTCATTATTTTCTGAGAACAATACAAGCCGTGATGTGGGGATTTATTGTAAATTAAATGAATAGTTTTTCTGTGTATTTTGGACTTCTTGTGTTTCTTTTATATTACTGCATTTCTTTTATTACACTGCACAAATAATATTTTATTAAGAGGAAAACAAGGAAACACGAGTTTGCCATGAAAACATTATATTAGCACTTTGTACCAAGTACTGCAAATTAACTTTTGTCATGTTGGAAACTTTTTCTTCATCGAAGCAAGAACCAGGAGAAATTGGGATCACGTTCAAGAAGTTATTCTTTATTGAGGACTTCGCGTTGACGTTGCTGCAGTTCTTCCAAAATCTAAAGTACATAACTTTACATGGTGTCTTATAGTCTGGCCAATCCTAATTCAATCAGCATAAGGCTCCAAGAGCCATTTGGGCTCCGAAAGCCATTTGCAGAACAAAAGGTGAGATTCTCAGTGAATCATTCGTGTGCTAATCCCATCAGTCTGAGTGAAACTGGGGCTCCAAGAGCCATTAAAGACAATAAGGAGAGAACAGGAATTGCAACTTTTCTGAGATCTTAACCTTAAAAGCTAAATACAATATTTGAAATAGATTCTTAAAATGTGTTATTCTTCAGTCAATTCAACATCTCTTGCAATGCATTAGACAGCAAATCTTCTCATTAAAAAAGAAAAGAAAAAAAGGTTGTGCTTTAAAATGTAAAATCTTCTGCTTACTTTCGGGTTTGTCCGATGTCTTGCTGAAATACAGTGTTATCAATCATCCTCATTTGTGCTGATCTACCGATCCTGATGAACTTTGAAGAAGACAAATGAATGAAGCGCTCATGTAAAACTGCTCAATTCAGCTGAAAGAGTTCATTTGTGAATAATATTTGGTGTCTTAAGTTCAGTAAAACATTAACCAATAGAGCCTAACTAAAATTTTCATGGTTACTAAACAGATATTTCTGTAATACTGCCTAAATCATTCATAAAATGGTACACAAAGGAATGAGATGCTATAATGTTAGTTCTTAATGATGCTACATAACTTTATTGAATAGCCTTTCAAAATGTGCATTTTTAGAAATTTACATAAGCCAAAATTTAAAAAGGTAAATACTTTAAAAGTATTGTCAGTTCATGTTAACTATTGTGTTAATGGCTACACAACCTTCTTAAAGTGTTCCAGGTTTTCAACACGTTTCATAAGTATTTTATCCCTTAAACAGGCAAGAGTGGAAAATGATAAGCAAAAAATCATTTCATGTAATTTTTTATATCATCTGGACTTAAGTAAAACATATCCAAAAGAATTTTTGAAATATGTGATATATTTAGGATTTTATGAGTTGTGACTCCCAGGTCACGTTGCCTGATTAGGCTATTAACAAAAAGGACCAAGTCATTAATCTGTTAACTGTTACAGGCCCACTTGCCACTGCATTTTTAAAACAATTATATCCTATACTTCGTCTGATCTAATGTTGACAAATTATATATAATTCGAAAGATTACGAACTCAAGATTCAGCCTGTGAAAACTGTTTTGAAATCGGACCTTGCGTTATCATAAAAATGGTACTTTAACCCCTTAACTCCAACCCACCTTTTTGAGATTGGACATTAAAATGCACTATTCAAACTTAAATGGTTGTAATTCAAGAATGCTTTTGGGTATAGACCTAAGTTTGGTCTTGTTTTAATGAAAACACTCAGCAGATTATTGCTGAAGTGAAAGCACTTCAAAAACATTAAAGTTATGGAAGTTTAAATTTACAGTAAATCAAATATACTGTACTTAATATACTTTTATATAAAATATATATTTTACAAAATATTTTATATATATATCTAACCATGTTGTGTTCCAAATTTGAAGTTGATATCACAAAACTTGAAGTTCCCATGAGATTTTGTTTAGGCGTAATACCAAAAATAGCCACCGGGTGCCATACATTCCATTGAATTTAATTGTATGCATTCTGCCATAACAAATGAATACATTTCTGTCCAAATATCACTTCTGTCACAAAATATCGAACCTTGAGACTCAGACCTTTCTGACAATATTTTGTCAAGATTAGAAAAGGTTTTGATCATAAATTATGAAACATGATTACGCCCAAAAGGGGTGGAGACAGATAAAATAATTTAGACTACCGTTTCTATGGTAACGCAACGTCCAATTTCAAAACGGGTTTCACAGGATGAATTCTGAGTTTGTAAGCTTTCAAATGATACCTAATTTATGATAACTACTAAAATATATGATGTAATAAAAAAGGCGATAAAAAAGATATTATATTTTAGAGGATAATATATATATATATTATACTTTTTAGAGGATAATATTATTTTATCATTCTTTATTGACAAATACTAGATTATATGTTTTATTATGAACTTTTAGCATGAAAACCAAAGTTTCAATTATTAAAAGTGTGTGCGTCGACTTTTTGTGACAAACGGCAGAACTCCTGTTATGATGTAGATTTTTTGAGGTGCACTCTTGTCATAAATTCATCTATTACTGTTCCTACATAATTTGTAACAAAAAACAGTGCTAAAATATATATTTAGGAGTCTTAGATCTTTCCAACGATATATAGTTTGTCATGATTAGATTAGGATTTAATTGTAATATAGTGAATTAAAAACTCAAAATACACAGATGGTCAAAATTAGGGTTAATCCCTTTTTTATACCCTAAACAGGCAACGTGACTCAGGAGTCACATATATTTCAAAACGTGCTAAATAACAACATGAACAACATATTAATTAATTTTCTTCTTCAGCACCTTAAGACAATGTTCACAATTAATGTTAGCAGTATTATTATTATTTTTCCAGAAGAAAAGTAAGTTTAATATATATTTACTTTCCTCAAAATCTGAATGTCCTGCACCACCAGCCATGTTGGATTTAGGTCAGGCTGACTAATTTATCACAAAAAACTTAAAGCAAATCATGTGACCAGCATACTCAAGACAGACCAGGCTGTGATAAATGATAAAAGGATTTGATGAAAATTTTTTTTCTTATGCCCCAAAAAAGACAATAAAAACTATGCGACTCCCAGGTCACGTTGCCTGTTTTAGGGTTAAAAGTACACTTTTCATAAGTATTTTATAAATATATATATATATATATATATATATATATATATATATATATATATATATATATATATATATATTTCTTTTTCTTTTTTTCTTTTTTTTTTTATTCTAACCCTCTATGGCATGACTTTTTGTTTTTTGGAAAAAAAAATCTTTCACCCCATTTTTTGGGAGCTTGGGGGTCCTTGATAACATATCCATCATAAAATGTGCCCCCCCCCCTCCACCCCTGAACCAGATATGGGTTTGTTGCCTCAGGGCAGCACTATGCTACGAGGGTACTAAAACTCAAAGGTTTTCTACATAAGTGGAATAGGGAAAACAAGCAATATGTGCATTAGAAAATGATTTATTTTGACAAACATAAATCACAAATGGTTTCAACCTATCACAAACATCAAATAATCAACAAAAACAACTATTACTACTAATTACAACTAACACCCCCATATGTATGTGTATGTGTAGTGTTTGGTGTAAATGTTCATATGAATATGAACATGTATACATAAAGTGTTATGGGGGGGTGTTAGTTGTAATTAGTAGTAATAGTTGTTTTTGTTGATTATTTGATGTTTGAGATAGGTTGAAACCATTTGTGATTGATGTTTGTCAAAATAAACCTTCTAATGCACATATTGCTTGTTTTCCCTATTCCACCTATGTAGAAAACCTTGTGAGTTTTAGTACCCTCATAGCACAGTGTTGCCCTGAGGCAACAAACAAAAAAACACAGTTTTAGTATATAAATAAAAACAAAATAAATCTTTAAACAATCAAACATACTTCTTTACATACTGATGCACATGCATATATTTTTTAATAAAACAATATTTTAACTTAAACATGTTAAAAAGTGATATTTATCTCACTAATTGGTGGCACTCTGTAGCATGTGGTTTTGCTTCATTAAAGCACAGCTCCACCCCCCCCCAAAAAAGGTCATACCCACTTCAGCCCCTCATTTCATTGAACAGACATGTCAGGTGATATTATATATAAAAATATATATTTATAAAAAAATTAAATGGGCGGTGTGAAGTCCAAAAATGTGGTTTGTTGCCTGAGGGCAACACCATGCCATAGAGGGCTAAGTACACTTCTCATATGTATTTTATAAGTACACTTTTCATAAGTATTTTTATAAGTACACTTTTTATAAGTATTTTATACGCACTATTAAAAGTACTTTATACACACTTTTCATAAGTATCTTAGAAATATATATATATTTTTAAATATTTTATAAGTATAATTTTCACACATATTTTTGTATACTTCTCGTAAGTAGGTTTTATTAGTACAATTTTCATAGGTATTTTTTACAAGTACACTCTTCATAAGTATTTTTTATAAGTACACTTTTTTAAAGTATTTTATAAGCACTATTATGAGTACTTTATACACACTTTTCATAAGTATCTTAGAAATATGCATTTTATAAATATTTTAAGCGCACTTTGCATAGGTATTTTATAAGTATTTTATTAGTACAATTTTCATAAAGTATTTTACAAGTACACTTTTCATAAGTATTTTTTACAAGTACACTCTTCACAAGTTTTTTACAATAACATTTTTCATAAGTATTTTTTAGAAGTACATTTTTTATAAGTATTTTATAAATATATATATATATATATATATATATATATATATATATATATTAATATTCCAAGTACACTTTTCATAAGTATTTTATAAGTACACTTTTCATAAATATTTTTTATAAGTACACTTTTCATAAGTATTTTATAAGTACACTTTTTAGAAGTATTTTTTAAGTAGACTTTTCATAAGCATTTTTATACGCACTATTATAAGTACTTTATACACACTTCTCATAAGTATCTTAGAAATACGCATTTTATAAATATTTTAAGTGCACTTTTCATAGGTATTATATATATATATATATATATATATATATTCAAAGTATTTTATAAGTATACTTTTCACAAGTATTTTATAAGTACACTTTTTATAAATATTTCAAGTACACTTTTTATATAAGATTTTAGAAGTACAATTTTCATAAGTATTTCTTATTTTTCTTTTCTTTTTTTCTTTTACAAAAGCAAAATATGAATTTTTAGATTAATGATTTATGATCAATTGCATTTGACCTGTAATTAATAATGCAGGGCCTGTGAATGAAACAATCTTAAGAGCAAAGAGAGTTATACAGTTCTTGTCGCGGTTCATGAATTCACTGTCTCTCTCGTCTAGCGTGCTGTTGTGTGTGTGTGTGTGTGTGTGTGTGTGTGTGTGTGTGTGTGTGTGTGTGTGTGTGTGGGCGTGGTCACTGATCATCGGTGATCAGTAGTGCCAGCTGGATTCAATTGTTTGTCCCTTTATATGTTTAGTAACCGGTGTCTCATGTTGTCAGATCGTTGTGGTTTCCCGGTGTGTTTCCTGTGCCTGTTCCTGTGTTCTTTCGTGTGGATTGGATTCCCCGTGTCTTCGTCGTGTTCGTCTCTGGATTCCCTGCACTCTGCACTGAATCACCGAGCACCGTCACGAGGGATTAATCACTGGATCCGAGCACCGTCACGAGGGATTAATCACTGGATCCGAGCACCGTCACGAGGGATCATCATTGGACTTGAGCACCAGCACCTGTTGTCCACCGAGGTCCCTGCGTCACTGTTCCACCCAGCGTTTGTGTTCGCCCGCCTGTCCGGCTGTGTTGGCGGCCATCTGTGTTTTGTGTTGACCAGTGCGCTGAATACTAATAAAGAGCGTTATTGCATTTACATCCTGTTCTGTCATCCGTTACAGAACGATCTGACCACATTATGGATGTAGCAGGCGCCACGACTTGGGACGAGTTCGCGGCTCGAAGCATCGCAAGAATGGACACCCAAGAGGAGAGCATCTCCAACACGGGGTGGGCGGTCCAAGCGCTTGTGACGCAGGTGTCCGAGCTCACCCAACAACTACAACAGGTAAGAGTTCCCACTGCGCCACCCACACCGCACGTTCAGCCCATTCCACCAGAGCCACATCAGCAGCGTGAACCGAGACTGCCGACACCAGAGGGATATGCAGGTGAACCGGAGTTTTGCAGAGCATTTTTGACCCGATGTTCTATGCACTTTTCATTACAGCCACTGACGTTCAATCAGGAACAGACCAAGGTGGCATTTGTACTGACGCTGTTATCAGGCAAAGCGGCTCTCTGGGGAACGGCGGTGTGGGAGAATCAAGACCCATGCTGCGCCTCGTTCCAGGCACTCTCCGAAGAGATGAGAAGGGTTTTCGATCGTGCGGTGGAGGGTAGGGAGGCGGCCAGACTACTCGCCGATATCCGCCAAGGTAACGGCTCGGTGTCGGAATATTCTATCCAGTTCCGCACCCTGGCTGCAGAGTGCCGATGAGGCGCAGTGGGATAGTTTCCTGCATGGGTTGGCTGACCGTGTCCAGAGGGAGATTTATATGCTGGACCTTCCTCCCAGTCTGAATGGACTTATTGAGCTAGCACTACGAGTTGATGCTCGGCTGAGCAGAATGGGTCACTTCCAACAGAACTATCCGTTTCGCGGCACGGAGACCCTGCGCTCCGACAACCTGGACACGGTCAGTCCCATTTGCGATCCCGAGCCCATGCAGGTGGGTAGAGTTTGGCTTTCCCGGGAGGAGAGAAAATGGCGGAGATCCCAAGGACTATGCCTATACTGCGGGAAGGCGGGCTACTTCATCCACTCATGCCCGTTAAAAGATCAAGCCCGGTAGTAACAATGAGGCTACTATCGGGTGGGATCTCCGCCGAGAAGACCTCATCATCACCATCATCATCTACTCTCCTTCCGGTAAGACTAAGGTGGGCAACCAACACACACGACACCAAGGCTTTACTGGATTCGGGGGCAGAAGGTAATTTTATGGACTCAGGACTGGCTCACCGTCTTCACATCCCTTTCTCCCCTCTCACGTACAAGTTTTCTGTCAATGCTCTTAATGGACAACAACTTCCCAACATTTCACACGCTACTGAACCCATCACTCTCATCACATCAGGCAACCACACTGAGACAATA
The DNA here is from genome assembly GCF_949319135.1 of Squalius cephalus. Taxonomy (NCBI): domain Eukaryota; kingdom Metazoa; phylum Chordata; class Actinopteri; order Cypriniformes; family Leuciscidae; genus Squalius; species Squalius cephalus. The sequence continues at coordinate 212,100 of NC_137132.1, forward strand.
ACATTCCTTCTCATGAACTCACCCCTCGCACCTGTTGTACTCGGTCATCCCTGGTTTACCCAACATAATCCCAGAGTCGATTGGGGTCACAATTCTGTATCTATGTGGAGTAATACGTGTCATGAGTCATGTCTAGTGTCTGCATGTTCGTCTGTACCTGTGTCTGTTTTCCAGGAGGAGGCGGTGAATTTGTCTAACGTGCCCGGGGAGTACCAGGACCTGAGAGAAGTGTTCAGTAAGTCTCGTGCTGCTTCTCTTCCTCCACATCATCCCTATGACTGTGCCATAGACTTAGTGCCTGTTGAGTCTCCGCCTAAAGGCAAGTTATCTTCACTTTCTGTTCCAGAGAGGGAGGCTATGGAGAAATATATTTCTGATTCTCTAGCATCCAAATTCATTAGACCTTCCTCATCTCCAGCGGAGGCGGGGTTCTTTTTTGTGGAAGAAGGATGGGTCTCTGCGACCGTGCATTGATTACCAAGGGTTGAACAACATCACGGTAAAGAATACTTATCCTTTGCCGTTGATGTCTTCAGCTTTCGAGCGGTTACAGGGAGCATTCATCTTCACAAAATTGGATTTACGTAACGCTTATCATTTGGTTCGCATAAGGAAGGGTGATGAATGGAAGACTGCGTTCAATACCCCCACGGGGCACTTTGAATACTTGGTCACGCCGTTCGGGCTGTCCAACTCCCCAGCGGTCTTCCAGGCATTCGTCAATGACGTGCTGAGAGATATGGTTGACCAATTCATATATGTCTACCTGGATGACATATTGATTTTTTCATCTTCTCTCCAGGAACACGTTCAACACGTCAGACGAGTGCTTCAGAGGTTGCTAGAGAATGGGCTTTTTGTCAAGGCGGAGAAATGCGTTTTTCATGCACAGTCTGTTCCTTTTCTAGGGTACATCATCTCGTCTGAGGGAGTGCGTATGGATCCTGACAAGGTTAAGGCTGTGAAAGATTGGCCAAGTCCAGATTCCCGTAAGGCCCTACATTGCTACCAAAACCGACCTCCGTAGACTACAGCGGATAGTTCGGACTGCTGAGCGAATCACTGGCACTACCCTTCCCACACTCAAAGAACTGTACTCATCCAGAGTGAGTAAAAGGGCTCGCAAAATCACTCTGGACCCGTCACACCCAGCACACTTTCTGTTTGAACTGTTACCGTCTGGTCGACGCTACAGAGCACCGAGCACAAAAACAACCAGACACAGGAAAAGTTTCTTTCCCCAGGCCATCTACCTCATGAACACTTAAATGTTCCCCTACTGTGGAACAAACATGTGCAATACTTCCCTCCGACATTTCATTATAGCACCTTATAACTTTACTTTATATATATTTATAATTTATAATCTTTTATTTTAATTTTTTTTATTTATACCTATGTTACTTGTCACTTGTCTTGTCACTTTATATTGTATGTGTACTGGAAGCTACTGTCACCAAGACAAATTCCTTGTATGCGCAAGCATACTTGGCAATAAAGCTCTTTCTGATTCTGATTCTGATTCTGATTGGTTTCTGGGGTTTGCCAATTTTTATCAGCGTTTTATTCGCAACTTCAGCCAACTAGCCGCACCTCTGACTGCCTTGACCTCCCCCAGAACGATGTTCAGGTGGTCCGATACAGCGGAGGCTGTATTTGCCAAACTCAAGAGCGGCTTCGTTTCGGCGCCCATCCTCGTTGCCCCTGATCCATCACGTCAGTTCGTGGTGGAGGTCGACGCGTCAGAGGTGGGGGTAGGAGCAGTTCTTTCCCAATGTTCTTCCACAGACGACAAGATGCATCCTTGCGCGTTTTTGTCTCATCGTTTATCACCTGCCGAGTGTAATTATGACATTGGTAACAGAGAATTGTTGGCAGTCAAGTTAGCGCTGGAGGAATGGCGTCACTGGTTAGAAGGGTCAGGTATGGACCGATCATAAGAATCTAGAATATATCAGAACCGCCAAAAGACTCAACTCTAGGCAGGCTCGGTGGGCACTTTTTTTTGGACGTTTTGACTTTTCTCTTTTGTACTGCCCGGGTTCCAAGAACATCAAACCCGATTCTTTATCTCGTATTTTTGACCAATCCGAACGCCCGTCTACTCCCGAGTGTATTTTACCCGAGACATTCGTGGTCTCCACTCTCAGGTGGGAGGTCGAATCGAAGGTCATAAAGGCCTTAGAAGGGGTAACGCCTCCGCCCGATTGCCCACCGAATCGTTTGTTTGTGCCAAAGTGGTATCGGTCCGACGTCATTCAGTGGGGACATTGTTCCAGCATATCGTGTCATCCAGGAGTTAATCGCACCAGTATTTTGGTGAAGCAACGATTCTGGTGGCCATTAATGGCTCACGACATCCGCAGTTTTGTTTTGGCTTGCTCGGTTTGTGCCACTGGTAAGACTTCCAATCGACCCCCGGATGGGTTATACTCCAACCGCTGTCTGTCCCTTCGAGACCCTGGTCCCACATTGCGCTAGATTTTATTACCGCCCTCCCAGGGCAAGACGGTCGTTTTGACTGTCGTGGACCGGTTCTCGAAGGTGGCTCATTTTATTCTCTTGCCCAAATTACCCTCCGCTAAGGAGACAGCAGTAACTGTCGTAGATCACGTCTTTCGCTTACATGGCCTCCCGATGGACGTGGTATCTGACAGGGGACCCTAATTTGTGTCCAAATTTCGGCAAGAGTTTTGTAAGTTACTGGGGGCGACTGTCAGTCTCTCTTCGGGGTTTCATCCCCAAAGCAATGGTCAAACGGAGAGAGCCAACCAAGATCTGGAGAGAGTGTTGCGATGTTTGGTTTCCAAGAATCCTTCCTCCTGGAGTCAACAACATTCTATGGTGGAGTACGCCCACAATTCGTTACCAGTGTCATCCACGGGCCTCTCTCTCTCTCAGAATTCATCCTGCTTTCCATGTGTCAAAGATTAATAATAATAATAATAAACTTTATTTTATAAAGCGCCTTTAAAAGCAACTTCTCAAAGCGCTGTACACAAATTAAGCAATACAAAGCTCAAGCAATAAAAATTACATCAACAATCAAATGCTAATTTAAAAAAATAAGTCTTAAGTCTACCTTTAAAAATGTCGTAACTCTGGGCTTCCCTAAGATCAAGAGGCAGAGAATTCCAAAGGACAGGAGCATATGAAGAAAAGGCCCTATCACCCATAGATCGTAAGCGTGTATGAGGAACAACCAACAAGTTGGATTGTGAAGAACGCAGTCTCCGTGTTGGGGTATAGGAAGTTAACAATTCAGATAAATAATACGGAGCCAAGCCATGCAATGCTTTATATGTCAGCATCAAAACTTTAAAATCTACTCTGAATCGGACTGGGAGCCAGTGTAAGGACTCCAAAACTGGAGTGATGTGATTGCATACCCTGGACCCAGTCAATATCCTGGCGGCCGAGTTTTGTACATACTGTAGTTTGTTGAGTGTGGATTTAGAGACTCCGGCTAGAAGGGCGTTACAGTAATCTATCCTAGAGATGACAAAAGAATTCATCAGCTTTTCAGCTACTGAGAAATTTAACATAGGACGTAATCTTGCTATATTTCTGAGGTGAAAAAAGGATGATTTAACTGTACTCTGAACGAAAGAATCAAATGAAAGCCTAGAATCAAAAATAACTCCAAGATTCCTCACTTTAGCTTGAGTAGCCAAGACAGAGCCATCAATAGTCAAAGATAAGGAACCAGCTTTGGAAATTTGATGAGGGGAGCCAATAAGCATAACTTCAGTTTTACCACTATTCAGACACAGAAAATTTGTAGTCATCATGTAGATTAAACCTGTGTTTCATGCACACATTAATCCGCCAGTCCCGGTTCCCCCCCGCCGCGCCTCGTAGATGGCGTATTTGGTTAACCGTATTCTGGACTCGAGATGGAGGGGATGCGGATTTCAGTACCTGGTGGACTGGGAAGGTTACGGTCCGGAGGAGAGAAGTTGGGTTCCTGCTAGAGACATTCTGGATCACTCCTTATCAATGATTACAATCGACAGGTAAGTCCGTCGGGGAACGCCAGGAGGCGTTCCTAGGGGAGGGGGTACTGTCACGGTTCATGAAATCACTGTCTCTCTCTCGTCTAGCGTGCTGTTATGTGTGTGTGTGCGTGTCTGTGGGCGTGGTCACTGATCATCGGTGATCAGTAGCGCCAGCTGGATTCAATTGTTTGTCCCTTTATATGTTTAGTAACCGGTGTCAAGTCAAGTCAAGTCAACTTTATTTATATAGCGCTTTTCACAATACAGATTGTATCAAAGCAGCTTCACAGTATTAAATAAAATAGTACATCAGTGTTTGTTTCTAGTGTAAAACGTCCACGTTTGGTAATGCTGATCAATAGTATTGTTGATTGATTAATTAAATTAAATATCCCAAAATATCCCCAACTGAGCAAGCCAAAGGCAACAGTGGCAAGGAACCGAAAAACTCCATCAGGTGACCTAATGGAGAAAAAAAAAAAAAACCTTGGGAGAACCCAGGCTCAGTCGGGGGCCAGTTCTCCTCTGGCGTTTATGAACTAGAGACCGGATTTAACTGTAAGATTAAAAGTATTATATAAATGCCTGGCTGAAGAGATGCGTCTTTAATCTAGTTTTAAACTGGGAGAGCGAGTCTGAGCAACGAACAGTATCCGGAAGACTATTCCAGAGTTTTGGAGCTAAATGTGAAAATGCTCTCCCTCCTTTGGTGGATCTGGATATCCTAGGTATGACCAAAAGCCTCGAATTTAGTGATCTTAAAGAGCGCGATGGATTATAGGGCGATAGAAGGTCCGTTAAATAGACTGGAGCTAAGCCGTTTAGGGCTTTATAAGTCAGTAGCAATACCTTGTAATTAATACGGGACTTTATAGGTAACCAATGTAGTGATGATAAAATTGGTGTTATATGATCATATTTTCTTGATCTAGTAAGAACTCTAGCGGCAGCATTTTGGACTAACTGTAGCTTGTTTATTGAGGATGCAGGACAACCAGCTAATAAAGCATTACAGTAATCTAGTCTCGAGGTCATGAATGCATGAACTAACTTTTCTGCATCAGAAACTGATAGCATGTTACGTAGCTTAGCAATGTTTCTAAGGTGGAAAAAGGCTGTTCTTGTAACATATGAAATATGATTTTCAAAAGACAAGTTGCAGTCTAGTATAACACCCAGGTCTTTTACTGTAGAGGATAAAGTAACAGGACATCCTACTATGTTAAAGTTGTATTGTGAGAGGTTTTGTGGGCGTTTTTTTGAACCGATAAGTATTACCTGTCTTGTCTGGATTTAATAAAAGAAAATTGCGCGTCATCCAATCTTTTATATCTTTAACACACTCTGTCAATTTGGATAATTTAGCGTTTTCATCCGGCCGTGATGAAATATAGATTTGAGTGTCATCAGCATAACAATGGAAACTAATTGCATGTTTCCTTATAATATTTCCAAGTGGCAGCATATATATTGAGAATAATAGAGGGCCTAACACAGATCCCTGCGGCACTCCATAGTTTACTGGAGTTATGATCGATTTTTCTCCATTTAAATAGACAAAATGGTATCGGTCAGATAGATATGATCTGAACCAGCTTAATGCTTGTCCTTGAACACCAGTATAATTTTGTAGTCGATCTAAGAGTATTGTGTGATCTATAGTATCGAACGCAGCACTAAGATCAAGTAAAACTAGTATTGAGATACAGCCTTGGTCAGAAGCTAAAAGTAAATCATTTGTGATTTTAACGAGTGCAGTTTCAGTGCTATGGTGCGGCCTGAACCCAGACTGAAACTTTTCATAGATGTCATTTTCTTGTAAGAAAGAGCCAACAAGAGCGGTGTCTCATGTTGTCAGATCGTTGTGGTTTCCCGGTGTGTTTCCTGTGCCTGTTCCTGTGTTCTTTCGTGTGGATTGGATTCCCCGTGTCTTCGTCGTGTTCGTCTCTGGATTCCCTGCACTCTGCACTGAATCACCGAGCACCGTCATGAGGGATTAATCACTGGATCTGAGCACCGTCACGAGGGATCATCATTGGACTTGAGCACCAGCACCTGTTGTCCACCGAGGTCCCTGCGTCACTGTTCCACCCAGCGTTTGTGTCCGCCCGCCTGTCCTGCTGTGTTGGCGGCCATCTGTGTTTTGTGTTGACCAGTGTGCTGAATACTAATAAAGAGCGTTATTGCATTTACATCCTGTTCTGTCATCCGTTACAGTTCTGATCTCTGGCAACAGTTGCACATGCTTCTTATAACAAGTGCACACTACAGTAACATTGCCATTTATTTCATAGATATTTTATTTCTAATATCAGTATTAATTCTGTACATTTTATTTAATAGTATATGTTTACACAGAGATTATCATACTGAATATAATAAAATAACGGTCTGTCTTCATATTCACTGAAACCTGAAGGTTCTTCAGCAACATTTTAATTTCAAACGTTTTATTTCATTATTGTCTGCAATAATGAAATAAACTCCTTTAAAGGTGTAATCTGAGCATGTGACTGTACAAGACGTAAAGCACTTATTAATGATATGATTACAGACTAACCTAGATATGCTGTGTTTGACAGAAACCTGGCTAAAACTAGACAATTATATTACTTTAAATGATTAAAGTATGATGCAAGATTACTGTTATAAACATGAACCTCGTCTGAAAGGCAAAGTGTTGCTGTAATTTATAGTAATATCTTCAGAATTACTAAGTAGTACAGTTTTAAATATAATTATTTTGAAATGTTGGTGCTTAATGTAAAAATATATAGTGTAAACGATAAATCCCGTTTGAGATTTGTGCTGGCTACTGTATACAGGCCACCAGGGCACCATACAGACTTTATCAAAGAATTTGCGGACTTTCTATCAGAGTTAGTACTGACTGCAGATAAAATACTAATTGTTGGTGATTTTAATATACATGTAGATAACGAAAAAGATGCATTGGGATTGGCATTTAAAGACATTCTTAACTCTATTGGAGTTAGACAACACGTGTCAGGACCCGCTCATCGTCGTAATCATACTCTAGATCTAATATTATCACATGGAATAGATGTTGATGCCGTTGAAATTCTGCAGCAGAGCGATGATATCTCAGATCATTATCTAGTCTCGTGTAAACTTCATTTAGCCAAGGCTGCAAAGCCGACTCCATGTTACAAATATGTGAGACCTATCACTTCTGCCACTAAAGATTGCTTTATTAATAATCTTCCTAATCAGTTTCATCATCTCAGCATCCCGGATAGCTTAGAAGAACTTGATATTGCAACAGAAACTTTTAACTCTCTCTTTCCCAGCACTTCAGACACAGTTGCTCCGTTGCGCTTAAAGAAGTTTAAAGAAAATAGTCCAACGCCGTGGTACAACGAGCACACTCGGGCCCTTAAGAGAGCAGCCAGAAAAATGGAGCGCAACTGGAAGAAAACAAAACTAGAAGTATTTCGCATTTCATGGAAGGAGAGCTCGATTGCATACAGAGAGGCCTTAAAAGCTGCTAGATCTGCTTATTTTTCAACACTATTAGAAGAAAATAAACAAAACCCTAGCTATTTATTTGAAACAGTGGCTAAACTAAAAAGAAAGCTTCAAGCCCAGAAGTTTCCAAGCAGCACAGCAGTAATGACTTTATGAACTTCTTCACTTTTAAGATTGATATCTATGCAACCGCCTACTACAGTATCGCATCAGGCAGTGCATTGTAGTCTCCCTGAGGAAAAATTTGATTCATTCGTTGCTATAGAAGAGGAAGAATTTTGCAAACTCGTTAAATCATCTAAATCGACAACATGTATGTTAGACCCTATACCGACTAAGCTACTGAAAGAGATGCTTCCAGAGGTCATAGATCCTCTTCTTAATATCATTAATTCATCTTTGTCATTAGGATACGTCCCAAAAACTTTTAAGCTGGCTATGATTAAACTATGATGTAATAGTTTAAAAACGCAACTTGATCCTACAGAATTAGTCAATTACAGGCCGATCTCGAATCTGCCTTATCTGTCAAAGATACTAGAAAAGGCAGTATCCTCACAACTGTGTTCCTTTCTTGAAAGAAATGATATCTGCGAGGATTTCCAGTCAGGATTTAGACCGTACCATAGTACTGAGACTGCTCTCGTTAGAGTCACAAATGATTTGCTCTTATCATCCGATCGTGGTTTTATCTCGCTATTAGTGTTACTCGATCTTAGTGCTGCATTTGATACTATCGACCACAACATTCTTTTAAATACTCGAAAACTATGTTGGCATTAGTGGAAATGCACTAGCATGGTTTAAATCATACTTATCTGACCGTTATCAGTTTGTAGCAGTAAATGAAGAGATGTCTCATCGATCACAAGTTCAGTATGGCGTACCACAAGGCTCAGTACTAGGACCGCTGCTGTTCACTCTGTACATGCTACCATTAGGAGATATCATTTGGAGGCATGGAATTATTTTTCACTGTTATGCTGATGATACTCAGCTCTATATCTCTTCACGCGCTGACAAAACTTACCAATTCCCAAAATTAACGGAATGCATAGCTGATTAATAGCTGAAAAACTGGATGACTAGTAATTTCCTACTACTTAATTCTGAAAAAACAGAGATTCTAATTATTGGACAAAAAACTTCCTCACGTAATAACCTAGAATACTGTCTAACACTTGATGGCTGCTCTGTTAAGTCTTTGTCGTCGGTTAGGAACCTGGGTGTGCTCTTTGATACCAATATTTAATTCGAAAGTCACATGTCTATTATCTGTAAAACCACATTTTTCCATCTTAAAAATATATCTAAATTATGTCATATGCTCTCATTGACAAATGCGGAACAATTAGTTAATGCGTTACTGCGACGACAGTGCAGCCTTAAGTGTAAACTAGTCTCTCTCCTGTGAAGGCCTAAAAGTTCTGTATTATAAATTTTAAGGCCAGACAAGAAGTTTGTTGAGGGTTGGTTTGTAGGGAAGGACTACACGCCTGTATATATTCAAATGCGCATACCTATAGACTGAACTCGTAATACGCATGTGCACACCATCAGCATTCTCACAGGTTCGCGTTTTTAAAGTTTGCGTAGAGAGAACTTAAGAGTTTTCTGTTTAAACGGTGTTGTGTTAGCAGCCCCTAAGTTAATAAGTAATGATCGTTGCGACGGAAGTGAATCAATCAAAACTAACTTTATCTGGACAATAACTTTATTCTAGAGCTGCTGTAAAGCCTAAACAATCTCTGTTACTGTAATCTCCTATTATCACTGTAAAGCTGTTTTGGAACAATCTACATTGTTAAATGCGTTATATAAATGAAGATGACTTGACTTGACAAGACAGACAGGTTAATAATGTTTCAAAATGGGTTTTCCAGTTGAAACATTAGGATCATTTAGCTCTCGCAGATAAAGATTAATACTGATGATTTGGTCACACACCTGACAATAGATATGATCCTGATTAATAATCATCAACTGTAAATGAAATCGCATGTATTTCACAGACAAACTCAGGCTGAAAGAACAAGACAAGTCGTCGATGTAATTGGCACATTTCTTTATTTTGAAAACAGACATGAAACCATTTTCCACGATTTTACTCCTTATATTCAAACTCACTTGAACAAGAAAGGCTGGAGCTTTTTCTTTTTTGTTGGATTTTCTCAATTTTTAACATCAGTGCAGCAATAATCTCCAATTAAACGGTCATATAACACCACAGACATTAAAAGAAGCCACATGTATTAGTTGTGTGCGTGTGAGAAGGTTCTGGTCTCTGGAGGAAGGATTCTCATGCGATGCAGACGATGGACAGAAGAGATCACTGTAGGAGAAGAAGAAGAAGAAGAAGAAGAGCTCAAGGTTTGTGTCCTTCGCTGACCTCAGCATCGGAAAACTCCCTCCAAATGTCAGAAAATCTTTGCCACACCAGAAAAGAGGACAAACATAAAAGCAGACTGTCTTCATCATCAGGGTAAAGAGCAGTCTGTCAATCATTAATGATTTACATTTCTCTGGTCGTGTGTTAAACGTTCTCCTCTTTGCCGGCGTCTGAAACGGATTCCTCTGCTGGTTTAGAGTCTTCCACGGCCTCTGAAAAGATCACAACAAACACACTTACAAACCTCTGCTTGGATTAATGTGCATATGCTCAATGTTAATGCTCATGAATGAGACCGAAACGGAAACTATGGTCAGTGAAGAGCTTTCAGTCAAACCACAATGGATTAAAATTAATGTATGGCGGGTTTACTTTTATGTCAGTTTTGGGTAACATTTACCACAAGATCCCATTAGTTAATGCATTAACTAACATTAGGCAATATATATGCTACAGTACTTATTCATCTTTGCTAACATTAGTTTTAAAAGGAATACAACTGAAGTATTTTTCATAGTCAGTTCTTTTTAACAAATGCAGTTGTTTGTTGAAACCTTACTGTAAAGTGTTACCCAGTTCTCTTTCATCATCTCGTGTTCGAGATCCACCTATGGGAAGGGCATCCGCACCTGACCTCTGCAGAAGCATCCAATTGCACCAAGTCTGACCTGACAGACAGAAGCGCGTGTCCAATGCCAGGTAAGGGACCCGCCCCTTACCAAGTGTACCCACACCTGCACGCGCTTCTCTCCTCAGTTGTTATTCACTTCACGCGACCTCTTTGCTCCGCAGCTCAACTGTTTTCGCTGACTTCACCACAGTCAACAGGAGGAAATATCTATCTTCGATTAGCCTCCGCCAGGCTTGATTGTCAGACGGTTGCGTTTAGTTGTGATTTATTTCTGGTTGCAAGCCACCCACGCTCAGGCTTCCCGCCTGTTTCTTAGCTTTCACCTCTCCCATGAATCAAGTCAAGCTCTCCGGTCCTGCTAACCCGTCGGACTCGCAGTCCCATGCCCTGCCGCCTGCGGTTCACTCATTGCCGCGAGGGATACCCATTCCTTTTGCGTAGTATGCATGGGGTTAAAGCACGCAGGAAGAAGCGTTTTCACTTCCAGAGTACTGCAGCCCCTGCCTCGCTCTGCCTAGGAAGCTTCTTCGACGTAGACTCAAGGTTGCTTACACCCAAAGCACGGACGAACAGTACGACTCGGATTTTGGAGTGGGTGAAAGTGTTGCAGCTCCGGGGACTTCCCAGAGCATGCCTGCTCTAAGTTGGGCTAAGTCCAACGAGGGCTTACTCCAGGAAATCTTTCCCGGTATTTCCTCGCTCGACTATGAGCCGCTCGGCTCAGGCGAGGACGAGGACCCCGCTGTACTTGATGGCTCGGACGACGAGGAAACCATCCCGTCAGGCCCAAGCTCCCCCGGTTAGCGGCTCGGCTGCACTGCCGCACGCGGTCCTTCTCGAGGTGTGTGAGCGAGCGACCGCTCGTCTCGGCATTGAATGGAATACAACTGAAGTATTTTTCGTAGTCAGTTCTTTTTAACAAATGCAGTTGTTTGTTGAAAACTTACTGTAAAGTGTTACCCAGTTCTCTTTCATCATCTCGTGTTCGAGATGACTCAAATCCTCCAACAGCTCAGCCTGGTAGGCTGAGAGGAGGGAGGAAATATTTAGAGCCCGTACAGCGAGAGCCGAAGCCTTGTACGAGGCCTGAAAGACAGACCAAGATAGGGATGTGTATGACGGCAAACTCCTAGGCCCCCCACCCGGTCCTAGGAAGACATTCAGGCCTTGTACAAGGCTTCGGCTCTCGCTGTACGGGCTCTAAATGTTTCCTCCCTCCTCTCAGCCAACCAGGCTGAGCTATTGGAGGATATGAGTACACATTTGGAGAAAGACGTACCATCGCCAGTGCTTTGGAAGAAGATTGTTACCGCGAATGACCTGGCCACTCCACATCAGACCCCCTTCACGGCCCCCTCAGGCCCCGGCCACGGGACGGCCATATCGTAACACAGTCAGACCCAAGGCTCGCAGCAAGCCACCCAGCCAGCCACCCAGCCAGCAGCCCAACCATCCATCTAAGCCCTGGGGTAAGACGTCTTTCACAGCAGCTGCAGCGAAAAAGCCCACCAACTCTACCCTGTTGGACGTCAAGAGGAAGAGGCCTTCCTGATGTTCAGCTCCAGGCCTCCCACACTCAGGGAACCCCATTTCCAAGCAACACCTTTCTCATTGGCTTGTGGAAGCTATATCTTTGGCATATGAATCTAAGGGAGTGCAGCCTCCAGAGGGCATCAGAGCACACTCCACTAGAGGTATGGCTGCCTCTTGGGCTCTGTTTAAGGAGTCTCTTTGCAGGACATATGTGCCACTGCAAGCTGGGCTTCTCCCCATACGTTTGTCAGATACTACCGGCTCGATGTCACCAGAACTCCGGTAGCTCATTCTGTCCTGGGTGTGGGCTCTTTGTAGCTTTGTGCTCTTAGGCCTGCTACCCCTCTTTAAGCCTGGGCTGCCTAGCCCAGCATTTTTAAAGTTACTAAGCATGTTTCTAACCTGCACCTGGCACCATATAATTCACCATTATAAGTGTGGTCGGGTTTATTCACAATTGCATGTTACCACGTTATTCTTTGTTGCTTTGCATCTTCCTCACTTTGTGTGGTGGGCTTCTTTGTGACGTGTCAGGCACCACCTTTCCAGGTGACCGTCCTCTGGCTTTCAGGGCCTCATTGTAGTGTATTGGGCAATCAGGGAGCCACCATAGGTGGATCTCGAACACGAGATGATGAAAGAGAACAATAGGTTACTGTTCGTAACCCCCGAGTGGAGAGATGCACCAAGCTTGCCCTGCTTGCTGCACGAGAAGCGAATATGCTGACTGAGGAGAGAAGCGCGTGCAGGTGTTTTATACACTTGGTAAGGGGCGGGTCCCTTACCTGGCATTGGACACGTGCTTCTGTCTGTCAGGCCAGACTTGGTGCAATTGGATGCTTCTGCAAAGGTCAGGTGCGGATATGCCCTTTCCATAGGTGGATCTCTCCACTCAATGTTTCAGAGAACCAGGGTTACGAACAATAACCTATTGTTTTTCTATGCATATGTATGTTGCAATTCAACAACAGCCTTTATATTCATGATTAGGGTTGCGAATCGAAAATCGATTCCAATTCTGGAATCAGACACTTGTTATAAAATTAAAATTTAGATTCCTCTTATCGATTCCTCTGTTAGCATTTCAATATGACTTTAAATCCTTGAAGCGCAAGAGACTCGCATATATTGGATCCATGCAGCTCTTAAAGTGACAGCAGCCTAAAATTTCTGCTGCCATCTCTATAATAACACTAATCAAACAACAGAAGACAGAGAAAATTAACTCGTTCTTCACTGAATAACTTTTGTAACTATATTTGTAACGTATATTTTATTTATAAAGTCCACAGTTTTCTGTTACAGTTTCTGTACCTGAACACCTGAAAATCTTAAAACTGTTTATTTCAACCATATCTTTGTTCAGTTGTATCTATTTGTTGCGATTGCTAATTTTTTATTTGTTCTTTTTTAATTACTGAGTGTTTTCTTGTCTTTAATAATGCTTGAAGTTTATATTAGTTAGGTTAGTTGTTTTACAATGGTATTTTTAAATCACACGCAAACGTTATTTGTGTAAGTGTTCTTTAGCCTGTTGATTTCTGTTCATAATATTCAGCCACACTAAAATTTTTGCAATAAGACTAAATGTGAATGATATCTAGGTTTATTTTACCTTATTGGAATCAAAATTGTGAATCGATAAGAATCGGAATCGATAAGCAGAATCGAAATCGGAATCGTTCAAATTCAAACGATACCTAACCCTATTAATGTCTAATGTTGTCTTTGGTCTGAATAGATGAATCATGAATGGAGCATGTGGTTAAACCGCTGAAACTAACCAACTAAACTGTGACTGTGACTCTGGTTGATAGTCTAGTAGAGTCTCACTGATATCTGAGAAAATAAAGTCACTTGTTTCTAGTTGACGGTTTGAGTAGTTGTATTTTACTCTACACTCAAACTAATGACTTGGATGATTTTCAGACTCTGGGCTCTATTTTAACAATCTAAGCTCATGGTCTAAAGCGTACGGCGCAAGTGCACTTATGGCGCCCGAATCCACGTTTGCTTGTTTACCGATGGGACAAATGGTCGGTGCTCCTGGCACTGGTCTAAAAGGGTCATCCCTATTCTCTTAACGAGTAATGGGTGTGTTTTGTCTCTATTCCCTTAATGAGTAATGGGTGTGTTTTGTCTCTATTCTCTTAATGAGTAATGGGTGTGTTTTGTCTCTATTCCCTTAATGAGTAATGGGTGTGTTTTGTCTCTATTCCCTTAATGAGTAATGGGTGTGTTTTGTCTCTATTCTCTTAATGGTAAATGGACTGCATTTATATAGCCCTTTCACAGACCTATGGCCACCAAAACGCTTTACATATAGCCTCACATTCACCCATTCACTCACTCATTCATACACCGACGGCGGTGTCAGCCATGCAAGGCGCCATCCAGCTCGTGGGGAGCAGCTGGGGTTAGGTGTCTTGCTCATGGACACCTGGACACTTGGTCAGGTGGAACCGGGGACTGAACCACCAACCTTCCAGTTTGTAGACAACCTACATGAACCACTGAGTCACTGCCGCTCCTAATGAGTAATGGGTGTGTTTTAGGCGTAACGTGCAATAAACCAATCAGAGTCTCATCTCCCAATCCATTTAAAAGCCAGTTGCGGTCGCGGCATGGCGGATTCGCTATTTACATGGAGGAATTTACATGTGGAAAGACTGAACGCTTCTCTAGCAAGGAAACGGATCTGCTCGTGTGTGTGTGTGTGTGTGTGTGGTTAAAGCGCAGACCATCTACGGGACAAGCCGGATTCATCATATCTTTATGTACACAGTAATCATGTTTTACATTGTAATCCTTTTCTTTTTAATATTTGGCTAGTTTGTGTACTGCTGCACATCCCTGTGTGTGTAATAAGCAGAGTGTGTATAATAAGCAGAGTGTAAGCGTATAGGCTCATATTACTTACGCACCATCTAAATAACAAAAAACTACTGCACCATTGACTTTAGAGCAGATTTCAGTTAGTCAATGGCTCAGTCTATTTCAGTTCCTCAAAATAGCAACCCTCCAACAATGATCCTGAACACACACCTGGTTTTCAGACCAGCACAGATGGGCGCAAATGCATTTGCTATTTAAACAACGTGGAGCAGGACAATGAAATTTCGAATACTTGAGGTCAGGAATCGGATACTTGTTAGAAAATTTAAATTTCGATTCCTCTTATCGATTCCTTTGTAAGCATTTCAATATGACTTTAAATCATTCAAGCGCGAGAGACTGTATCAGTATATTGGATCCGTGCAACTCTTAAAGTGACAGCAGCCTAATATTCCTGCTGCCATCTCTATAATAACACTAATCAAACAACAGAAGACAGAGAAAATTCACTTGTTTTTGACTGAATAACTTTAACTATATTTGTAATGTATAATTTAATTGATAAAGTGCAGTATCATTTTACATTTGATTAAATCGAGTGCATGATAGGACCCTGAGTGTTTGTGTTTCTGACGCACCCTTTTTGTCTATTTGGTCTGTTTCCTGGCTCTCGGCGGCTTCAGGCACATCGGCTTGTTTGGCTTCCTCCTGCTTCTCCTCCTTCTGTGCGTTGGCATCATCGGTGCTCACCGTGCTCTCAGCCTCTTTAGGCTCGACCGCTTCCTTCAGCTGCTCCTCCTTTTTAGTGGTCGTGTCTGAGGGGGTGGGGTCAGCTGCTGAAGTGGGTGGTTCTTCAGCAGAGGTGGGTGGGGCTTCTGCGGCAGCAGGCGAGTTAGGCTGCTCGGCTTCCTTGCTCTCCTCGGCTGTTTCCGTGGAAACCTCAGCCGGTTTCTCCTCAGATGGAGAGACTCGCTCCTTCTTCTCCTCTGTGGTTTCGGTAGACTCGTCCGGAGCGGCGTCGTTGTCCTCGTCTTTCTCTCCGTCTTTCATTTTTTTCCGGGTGATGTGTCCGCGGAAGCTGGCCTGGATCTTGGTGGCGGCCTTGTGGGCGTTTTCCTCCGGTTTGGTTCCATCCTGCTTGATCTCCTGATCGGCCTCTTCATTCTTCTCAACCTGAGACCAGAAACACAAACACCATCAGTAACTCATCCGAGCCGCTGCATGTACCCGTAAAACATTCAAGCAAACTCAAGTGACAAACTGTCTTTGTCACACATATGATTGAAAGATCTGGGAAAGGTTTCATCATTGGAAAGGGTTCATATTTGGCTGCAGGTTTGTGACACTGTGACAGAAATCTATCAGTCTGTAATAGGAGAATGCATCA
This sequence comes from Squalius cephalus, assembly GCF_949319135.1. Taxonomy (NCBI): domain Eukaryota; kingdom Metazoa; phylum Chordata; class Actinopteri; order Cypriniformes; family Leuciscidae; genus Squalius; species Squalius cephalus. Next base: position 228,362 of record NC_137132.1, read on the forward strand.
GTGTGCGTGTAACCCAGTGGCTGTTTAGTACATTTTCTTTACAATAAACTTAAACTTCTATAACTTTTTTTACACTTTAATTATTTGCTTTCACTTCTGTAATAACCTTGAGTGTCTTCTTTAAAAAGAGACCAACCAAATCATTCATGAATTATTATTTTTTCAACTATTTAAGTGCATTTTTACATATATGCTCAAAAAGGGGGGGACAGTTAACAGGTTAAACCAGAGGTCTTACTGTTCAGCTAGTTCAACTAAGAAGATTATTTTAAAACTGTTTCTCTACCATGATACTAGCGAAGCTGAAATAGAGAAAAAGATCAGTTACGATGTAACCTTGGTTCTCTGAGTGAAGAGACTATCACTCCACTCCGTTACATATTCAATATGTACGGGAATTTGACTCTCCAGGTCTAGTGGCGTGGATACTCTAATTTTCAACAACACTTATTAGTGCTTTATAAAATACTCATAGTGCGTGAATTCACTGCTATCCTTTGATCGGAACATGTCCCAGAGCAGCCTCAGGGTGGAAAGATAGTCTCTTTACTCAGAGAACATTCGGTTACATTGTAACCGAATGTTCTCTATCGTATTGAGACTATCTCTCCACTCTGTTACAAATTCTATTGTACGGGAAGATTCGGAAGATGAACAGATTAACTATATACAATATTTACAATCTAAAGCCAGGCACCAGATGGTACCAACAGCTCAGCTCAATGGAGGAAAGAGGCCTTACCTATTATGATCCTGCTCAGTACCAGGATAACAGCGCAGCTAGACCTGAAGTCCAGCTTATATGACATGTTCATTTCTAGTTGCACCCAGCACCAGCTCCCCAAAAGAGGAACTGGCTCAAACATTCAGTCTATAGTAAAGGTGGATGGAGATGTCCATGTGGGTGCGTGGCAAATCTCCTTCAGAGAGCCCATGAGGTTTCACCCCTCGAGTTGAGCGTGCCCTCAGTCCTAGCATTGGTGGTCCATTCGCCATCTGGATTGTCTCTACAACTCAATGCCAATACCTCACCTTAGATAGTTGCTTGCCACAACAAGCATACAAACAGCAAATCGTTTTCTGAATGGCGCTTCAGATAGACTAACATTGTTCTTACTGGGCAAATTGGTGACTGTCTTTGTTCCATCTCCTCATTTTCTTGTGGAATGAAAAGGTATGAAGTTCAACTCATTGATTTAGGTGTAGATCAGACAGCACTTTTGGCAGAAAAGCTGGGTTTGGGTGCACTATAACCCCTGAACCCTCTGGCATAAACCTACAGCAGCGTTAATGGACTGAGAGAGCATGAAGGTCCCCCATCCTTTTTTTAGCAGAGGTTATTACCAGGAGGAAGGCTGACTTTAGAGACCACAATTTCAGGTCTGCCGATTCAAGGGCTCAAATGGGGGTTTCTGAAGTGCCATCAGGACTCGGTCGAAGTCCCACTGTGGTATGATATGTCTTGTATTTTGTGCTGTGCACCTTAGAGCACCAATGAGGAATTGAGAAATCAGGCTACAACAGTGCTCTGATAGTTTGTAAATCCCCACTCGAGCCCCTAAGGGTGGCTTGAAGTCTTGAAGTGCGAGACGGACTACCTTCAACTCTATTGATGTGCTGACCTGCCCAGTTACTGTTCCAGCATATGTAAGAGGGAAAGTGGCACCACCTGCACTGTGACTGCCATCAGACCTATTAAGCGGAGACATAATCACCAGCTGACTTTCACCTCTACTCAAAAGTGAGAGAGGCAAGCTTTTATTGCCTGCTGTCTCTCTAAAGCTAAAGTCACAATTGCTTTTCTGGAGTCTTAAATCAGAATCAAAAACAGTGATTTGAGATGGCTTGGCTCTTCTTTATATTAAGACCCAAGCATTGGAGATGGTTCACAAGCATAAACACATGTTGCCTGCATCATTTTTCTGTCTGCGCACATACAAACCAGTCATCTAGATAATTCAAGACCATGATACCTAGGCGACGAAGGGGTGCCAGGACCGCGTCTGGGCCAAGGCAATGCCGAAGGGGAGGACTCTAAATTTGTAGGTCCTGTCTTAAAACTGAAACCTCAGAAACTGCCAATGACCTTCCCAGATAGGGATCTGGAAGTAGGCATCCTTGAGATTGAGAGTGGCAAACCAATCGCCATCGTATCCTTGGAACTGTCAGCATTTCAGGGGCCGAAGATATTTGTTTAGACCCCTGAGGTCCAAGATTGGGTGTAGGTCCCCATCTCGTTTGAGTATGGAGAAATAATAAGGAATAAAATGGCTTGTTGGTTGCCTATTTCCACCTCCCTGATGGCCCTTTGTTGTGGGTCTACAACTGTAGGTCACAAAGGAACCCTTGTCAGGGGAGGTACACCAGAAAACTGCAACCCCTAAGTCATAGTTGAAAGAGCCCAAGCTCCGACCCTTGCCAATAGGGAGCTTGGGCAACCCGATACCAGAACACCCAGGAAGCAACCTGTGAATGTTTACACTACAATGTGCATCCAACGTGTCTGGCCACTTCGCGGCACACCAGAGACACAGAGTAATGCATGAAAGAAGTTCGCTCGGATCTTACTGCTGCTCCTAGGTTTATGCAATCGCGTGCAAAACGCCTTACACAGAACTTCTATCAATGCAACTGAAAAAAGAAACCTTTACACAGCAATCCTGAGAGGCTGCCCACAGACCGACACCTGACCTTAAAGGAGAACTCCGGTAAATTTTAACATTGAGCTCATTTTTTTTTCTGTACATTTGGAGTGCTGTCAATACAGAGAACAACGACAAAAATCGGTGTTGCCTACACCGAGTTATTCTATTTTTAAAATTTGCACCCTGTTGACTTCAATGGGGCAAGTACTAAACCTGCTTTTAGCCTCTTAACATCCTTGATGTGTCATTACAAGTGCACAGAAAATGTGAGTGATTCCTTCTGAGTGAACACGAGTGAGTCTGACTGCAGTAGATGTGAAAGATGTGTATAAAAATGATGTTATTTAAGCCAGCGCAAATACCTGTTTACATCCTGTTTTTCGGTTGAAGTCCAAAGTAGTCGATTGCCGAGTTCACGCGCGTGATCATAGGTATTAAACCTATGCGTGTGAACTCTGCAATCGACTACTTTGGACTTCAACCGAAAAACAGGATGTAAACACAGGTATTTGCGCTGGCTTAAATAACATCATTTTTATACACATCTTTCACATCTACTGCAGTCAGACTCACTCGTGTTCACTCAGAAGGAATCATTCACATTTTCTGTGCACTTGTAATGACACATCAAGGATGTTAAGAGGCTAAAAGCAGGTTTAGTACTTGCCCCATTGAAGTCAACAGGGTGCAAATTTTAAAAATAGAATAACTCTGTGTAGGCAACACCGATTTTTGTTGTTGTTCTCTGTATTGACAGCACTCCAAATGTACAAAAAAATGAGCTCAATGTTAAAATTGACCGGAGTTCTCCTTTAAAGTAAGTGGATTACGAGCTGAATAAAGTATTGAGCTTCCACGTCCTGCAACAAAGTGGAGATCAAAGAAGCAATGAATTCACACCACTATAGGTGTTTTATAGGGCACTAAGCCGGATTGTCCTGAAGAGTGCCCACGTTACCAGACCTGGAGGGTCAAATTCCCTTACGTATAGGATGTGTGTCGGAGTGGAGATGTAGTCTCAATACAATAGAGAGCTGACCATTCAAGCCAAGTTGGTGAAGCTACAAACAAAATGGACCGACTGACTGACTGGACACATGGATCGCTCTCTAAAGCCCCGTTCACTCCAAGAACTATAACGATAACTATATTAGCATCCACACCAACACACAATATCGTTCTGTTTATTAAATGCTGTGGTGTGGACATTTTTACATTTCTGAATGATTTTTTAAAACTACTGTATCTTGTTATAGTTATTGTCATTGGTGTGAACGAGCCTTTACAGTGAGCGGCCAAAGGAAAATACCTTCCCATCATGCATCTGTATGTACTATTATAACTGCGTTTCCACCGCAGGAACTTGGGACTTTGGGCTGGTACTCAGTGTGTTTCCACCGCAGGAATCAGGGTCTAAATGACGTTCCGGGTAAATATTTCCCCCTCGGAAAGTCCCTGCTCGCGAGGTAGTATTTTTTCAAAGTTCAGGAACTTTCAGGGGTGGGACTTGGGCACTGAACATGCTGATTGGTCGAGTTCATGCCGCATTTTAATTGGTTGAATTGGTTGCGGTGCGTGCAGTAACAGTTGTTTGCTATTCAGATCAACAATGGAGTTTAAAAAATATGACCGACGGACCGACGACGAGGTTCAGGCTTTACTGAGCTTAAATCCAGAGGATGAAATCCAGCTGTAAAGTCGCGGGCAGTCCTATGTCACCGGACTATTTGCCTTAATCTTCACGGTACTTTAGACGCGGTGGAAACGCAGACAGCAACAGGTCTGGGGGGAAAAGTTCCTGGGACAAATTGTTCCTTGTAATTTCGGTGGAAACGGGCTAATGATGATTTAATCGGATGTCCAGTTGAAGAATCTGGATGATCAGTGATTTCTAACTAGAACTTGGAAGGACGTTCAGCTGCTGAAATCCCACAATTACAAGCATGCCGAGCAATTTTCCTGGGATTGGTGACATGAAGGATCAGTGAGTTTCAACTTCAGTCTCAAGGAAAAGACTTTGAGTCCCTTATGTTTAAAAAACTTTTCATTGAAGTGAGTAATTATCTGATTAACTGATAATTATCCAGACGGATCTGAAGAATCGTGGACTCCTGCAAAAAAAGCCCATGTTTCCCTTTGGGATTCATCCCGACATGATTAACGCCATCAGAGCTGGAGTTCAGTCTCTTCAGGATCACACACTCATTTCACATCAGTTTTCTGCTCACAACCAATATCACATATAATTAGCTTGTTCATATTAATAATCAATATCTGCATAACATGGCAAAGCTAAGAGCAAAGCAAATGTGAAGATGTGAAAGAGACTGACGTCAGACCAAGAAGAAAAGAAAGGGAGAAAGGTGAACGCTGAATATGAATGGTCAATATTTACCTCGTGCATCAGGGTCCAGGGAGGCATTTGTCCACAGAGGGCCTTTTAATTTAATATTCAAATGTGTCTAATGAAAAAAAGCAAGCATAAAATGAAAGAAAATGTGTGACAGATATAATGCATGACAAAAACACTCATAGAACAAACTCATAAGTAGCTTAAAGCAGATGAAAATAGTGTAAAATCATAAATGCAAACTGAATGCATGCCAAATAAATGACAGTTAGATGAAGGCTATCTGATCCCAAAACACTTTTTCATTTATATATGCAATCGTACTAATGCACTGCAGAGAAGTGTGTCAGTTCTGCATGTGTGTGTGTGTGGATTTATTGCTCCGTGTGGACTGGGTGTGTGTGTGGACTGGGTGTGTGTGTGTGTGTGTGTGGACTGGGTGTGTGTGTGTGTGTGTGTGTGTGTGTGTGTGTGTGTGTGTGTGTGTGTGTGTGTGTGTGTGTGTGTGTGTGTGGGTGTGTGTGTGTGTGTGTGGGTGTGTGTGTGTGTGTGTGTGTGTGGACTGGGTGTGTGTGTGTGTGTGTGTGTGTGAGCGGTGGTTTATGCAGCATCTCTTCTCATAACCTGTAGATGCAGACTGTGTTACACTGAATATTAATCAATACGCATCTCTGGCTGTCAGTCAGCGTCATATTCGATCCGCACAGATCTTTATTATTAATACAAACTATACTCTCAATGATACTAAAATAACACACACTGTGATGGTCAACAGGTGTTCTCACACACAGCGCTCGGGTCTGGACCTGTTGCTCAGGTGTGTGTGTGTGTGTGTGTGTGATGTCACTCAGAGTGAGTCATTCTCGAGTCATATTCGCACCCCACATCATGACATCATCAGCTGATCTCTGAAGTGAAGCTCGTTAACGGCTGAATAACTGTTAGAATGAAACGAACAATAGACTGAAGGTTTTCCACAAAAAAAGCAATTAAAAATGAACTTGATCTTCAGGAGTGTCTGGTGTGATCTGGTTTAACGAGAGAATGTATTTTATCATGTGATAGATGCACAAATATGTCACACATGACGAACGGTTGTAGCCAGTTACATGTGAACACACACTATCCGAACTCCAGAGCTTCTGTAGAATAGGAAAAATGACAACGCCCACTAGTGGGAGGAGCCAGCTAAAAGGTTATAAAGCTCTGTTTCCATGGTAACATGATGCCCGATTTAAAAATGAGTGTTTTATGCCTAATTTATGATGACTGCTGAAGTATGATGTGGGGAAGGCAGTCAGTCAGCGTGTGTGTGTCCTGAAGTCGGCGTGTGTGTGTCCTGAAGTCAGCGTGTGTGTGTCCTGAAGTCGGCGGAGTGAAGAGTTGCTCATTTTACAGGAAAAAAAGGGCGTGTCCAGTCAGGAGATTGACAGCATCATCTGGAGCGAGGCCTGATCGTAACTCATCCTCACACACACACACACACACACACACACATCTATGAGTCATGGGTCACTTCATTTGATGGTTGGGAACGCAACCGGGTTTTGGTTGTTGGGTTCAAAGGTCACGCTAAAACAAAAGCCAATAAAATGACCAGTAGTGAAAACAGGATCAATAATCCGACAGAAGCGAGTGTGTTTCAGATCAACCGGTGTCTCGTGCGGAGACGGTTTCTGAATCTGAGGCTCACACACACACACACACACACACACACACACACACACACACACACACACACACACACACCTGTGGAGGACAGGAGCGAGCATCCTCTGAGTATGGGGAAATACTTCAGCATGTTAGATACAATAATGCAGGATAATCTGAACAGTCTTGCAGCATTAGTGAAGGAGCCACACCTTAAACCCACCAGCCCCCCCCCCACGACACACACACACACACACACACACACCCCACGAGACACACACACACACACACACACACACACTCTCACTCACACACTCACACTCACACACTCACTCAATCAATCACACACACACACACACACACACACCCCACGAGACACACACACACACACACACACTCACACAGACCCACTCACACACACACTCACACCCCACGACACACACACACACACACACACACACACACACTCACACTCAATCAATCACAGACACACACACACACACACCCCACGACAGACACACACACACACACACACACACGCACGCACACACGCACACACACACACACACACACCCCACGACACACACACACACACACACCCCACGACACACACACTCAATCAATCACAGACACACACACACACACACACACCCCACGACACACACACTCACACCCCACGAGACACACACACACACACACACACACACACACACACACACACACACACTCACTCACTCACTCACTCAATCAATCAATCACACACACACACACACACTCACACCCCACGACACACACACACTCACACCCCACGACACACACACACTCACACCCCACGACACACACACGCACACACACACACACACACACACACACACACACACACACACACACACACACACTCACACTCAAACCCCACGACACACACACACACAGACACACACACAGACACACACACACACACACGAGACGCGCGCGCAGACACACACACTTTCTCTTTCACTCTCTCTCTCTCTCACACACACACACACACAGAAGAGACACGCCTTAAAGTCTTCAGGTCGCGATTATAATTCACCTGCACTGACTCATGAATATTCACGCCCCATTATAACGCGCTGACGTCAGATCTGCACCTGATTCACAATATTCAAATAAAGACTCGAGCAGAAGCGTGGGCGCGCGCGCGTGTTTCTGCAGGAGTGAGACAAGAAGACCACACCCTTCATCTTCCTCATGTCTACAGCTCCATCTCTCTCTCTCTCACACACACACACACACACAGTCTCGCATCGCGTCGCGTTCAGTGGAGTGTAAGAACAAAAGAGAGGCGAATGATTCACCTGCGGTAAAGATGAGTGAAGATGTTGAACAGACCCGAACACACACGACAGGATTCCTCAAAAGCGGCGCGAGGCGCGGCTCACACACACACACACACACACACACACACACACACACACACTCTCTCTCTCTCTCTCTCTCTCTTCTAAAGCCTTTAGAACATTAAACCTTATAACTATTGCTTCATAAAACGCTCACATTCCCGCTTGAGAGCTTAATTACATCCAACTTTCATCTCCAGAGAAATCATTATAATTCCCTCGAGACACTAATATCTGTTGAGACACACACACACCACACCCTGAAACTCATCACTCTCACACACACACACACACACACACACACACACACACACACTCCAGCTTCACTACTACACTCTTATAATGCAGCATGATGATACACCTGTCTGACAGGTACAGTCCTGATTAAACACTGATCTCACGCGCTTTACAGAGAGAGAGAGTGTGTGTGTGTGTGTGTGTGTGTGTGTGTGTGTTCATCCTCATCATCATCATCATCATCATCCTCATCCTCACACAGGTTACTGTAGCAAAAGTGTGAATAATCCAGATATTTACCGGCTTAGTTCTTCTGATACAGCACAGCATAGTTGTATCCTTTCAGCGTCTCGCTCTGTCTCTTCCTCTTCTCTTCTCTTCTCTCTCTCTCTCTCTCTCTCTCTCTCTCTCTCTGTCGTTCACACACACCGGCTGTATCAACAGCTGATGATTCTGATGCTTAAACTCATCACAGTTGAGCCTCAGTCACACTGTCTGTCTGTCTCCACTGCCAACAATGAGAGTAAATCCCACCCTATAAACCCCCTCCCTCTCTCTCTATCTCACTCTCTCACACACACACACACACACACACAGGCGCGCGCGCGCCGATGAACCCGTTGCGCCCACCCCTCCCGCGGACACGCGCGCACGGCCCCGCCCTGATCACACTCTATACGAATGCATAAATCTGTCCGCTGAGGTTCCAGTGCGCTTATATGAGCACCTCTGTGTGTGTGTGTGTGTGTGTGTGTGTGTGTGTGTGTGTGTGTGTGTCCCCAATAGATCTGTAACACAGGAACAGGCCACATTAAAGGTGACACATATTATGCCCCTTTTCACGAGATGTTAGCCACAGTTTTAAATGTGACATATTATACCCCTTCTCACAAGATATAATATAAATCTGTGGTGTCTCCAGAATGTGTGTGTGAAAATTCAGCTCAAAATACCAGATCATTTATTATAGCTTGTCAAATTTTCCCCTTTTTGGGTGTGAGCAAAAACACGCTGTTTTTGTGTGTGTCCCTTTAAATGCAAATGAGCTTTAGCTCCGCCTCCGTCAAGAAGAGGGCGGAGTCTTTACTCCAGCTTCAGAAACTCCGGCAATAACAGAACAGGCCAATCTCCCTCATCCAGAATCCCAGTATAACCAGTAGCGAGTGCAGCCTTACGGAGAGACTCAGGAAGAGCTTCTGAATGTTAGTGGAGACATTTCTGTAGTTGTTGTGGAGTTACACTGATCATCTCATCATCATGTTTAACTTCTCCACAAGTGTCCACAGTTCCTGAGGTCTTTATAAGACAGCGGTGACATGTTCTGGTCAATAGTGTTCAGTGCTCGTCTGTGCTCAACCACAGAACAGCTTCAGGCTCTGCTGGATCTTCATCAGTGCGTTAGAACTGGTCTCTGTTGGCGCGTGTGGAACCAAATGTCGGCTGGTGTGTGTAAACGTGCAGATTAAGGGCCGGGAATATTATAATAAGATCCTCTTCATATGTCAGAAGGAGAGCGAAATCTGATCGGCTTATTTTTTAAATGCTTGCAGAGAAAGGCTCACCAGAACACAGTTACTGGGTTTCACTTTTCACGTTTTCTGTGTCGATAGAAGCAGCGGGACCCGATTACAGCACTTACACACGGAGAAAGATTTTCATGATATGTCCCCTTTAAGGCTGCTGTTCCCATGGTAACGGCTGTGAATGATGCCCATGTGTTCTCGCCCCAGGGTGTGTGTGTGTGTGTGTGTGTGTGTGTGTGTTCGGGATCCCAGAGGCCGGTTCCTGAGGGACCCTCTCTGACCCAATAGCTGGACATCTCCATCAGAACCGCACGACTCTTCCGTGTCTGTGAAGGTCAGAACACACACATCTGCTCTCAAACACACACCTTTCCTTCACATGTTCACTGCTCGTATATGTACATCACTGAAAGAAGTACGAAGAATCTGTAACACACTAACTAAACATGATTCTTCATTGTCACCACACTACAGCGATGTTATTATTTTTCCAATTTGAACAAAGTAAATACATAAAATGTTACTAACCCTTCCTGGTAGACGATATTGCAATGTTTATTATAAATGATTTATTATTGTGTATATTAAATTCATGTTCCTGGTAATCTTGAATCAGAATAAGTTCCTCTTCTGTTCTCTGATGACGAGGGCGGGGCTATAACCTGTCACTCACATGAGATCAGCCAATAGCAAACCACAACCATCCAATCAATTCCCCACAGACACAATCAAGCCCCGCCCACATGTGTTCTTGTTCCAGAAGCGCTTCACTGGGATATACGGCACAATAGAGGAGATTAGAGCAACTTTAAACAGTATTTTCTTACAAAAACAACATTCACAACATTTATTTCTACAACCCTTTACAGATTGTTTCACAGCAGCTTCACAGTAATAAACAGGATAATAATTGTAAAACTCATCAATTATAGAAGAGAGAAACTCTCATTGAAAGAAATCAATCGGGAACATTCCCGGAGAGATAGACGAGCTGATTTACAGTCATGTAAGATCTCAGTGTAACTGGAATACCTTTATCCGCACACAATCCTGCTGTAATTCCACGTCTAAATCTCTAGAGCTGACGTCAGAGGTCAGAGGTCATCCTGAACTAAAGGTCATCTTGACTACTGGCTGTTCATGGCATGATGAAAAAATACGGGGGAAATGGGTCCAAACCTGTATGACTGACTGACTTTCTTGTGTGAAATCAAATATCAATGAAACTCAATGGGGTCCAATGTTGTTCGTTTCCCAGGATAGATTCTTTTGTGTCCAGCGGATGATAGAAGTTCATACAGGTTTGAAGGACATCAGTAAATGATCATGTTTGAGTGAATTATGACGGATCTCAGCAATCCTCTGGAAAGCTGCTTCGAAACAACTTAACAGATGACCAGGTGTTAACCTGAGGGACTCAAGACTGCGAGAAACCAATTAAAGAGAAGCTGTTAAAGTCAAGCTTTATGATGACACAATGCACATTAATATCAAATTAAGTAATAAACACAGGCCAAGTGCAGAACCCTTCCTCCATACTGACAGATCTTACAGCATTTAGCCGTAACAGTGATGCGTTTCAGGCGTAACAGTGTTTCTGTGAGGTTTGTGACTTTAGTGCATTTGCATTTTGCTGATTCGGATCTTGTGTTTGTGTGTGTGTGTGTGTGTGTGTGTGTGTGTGTACGATACCTTCAGTCTGCATCAAACGCCCTACAACGACTGCACCTCCACCCCCGATCAGGCTGGCAACTGTTGCCACGGCAACCACACGGAAACGGCATCCTCTGACTCCAGCTGATGGTGAAACTCCATCCATCTCTCCCTCCTAATGTGTGTGTGTGTGTGTGTGTTCACAGGACCCCACGGACACGGCTGAATCCCATGCATCTCCGCTGATGCGCCGTCTCCATGGCAACAGGCCAGAGCGACATCCAGAGCGGATGACTTACACACACACACACACACACACACACACTCGTGCTGGATGCATTAGAGAGGTGCGACTCACTCTGGGCTGTAAGATATCACTCAAAGCATTAACAAAACTCCTCAAAATGCTTTTACATCCACAAATTCATATTGCACTGATATTGTTTAGGAAAATGCATTGAGATGCATCATAACCAATAACACTGACCACATTCATAGAAAGAGATCAGCCAATGACTATAAAACCATAAGCAGAATTCATTTGATCATTGTCATAAATATACAAATAAAATAATGTAAGACTATAAGGTCCATTTTAAGACGGATTCAAAAGATCTAAAGATTTTCTAAATTAAGTCGCTTTCCCAAATAAAGGTTCCAAAAGGTTTTGATGCCATTGAAGAAGCGTTTGGTTCCCGCACACGTCCTGAAGAGTGAAGCCGGAGCGTTTCGAGCGCCCCCTGGTGGCTGTCTGAGGTATAGGTCATAAGCTCCGCCCTCTCCATGTAATCCAATGGGACACTGTAACGAGGTTAAATGTTGTGGAAAGGAAGAGGCGGGGACCGGCGAACATTCAACAGACTTTAATATGCCCCTCACGGACGACTGCTGTCACATAATAAAACATAAAACCACAACATAAATCCAGGCCTGGCCTCTCTCGATCTCCACTGTCGTCGCTCCTCCATTATGCTTCCGCTTCTCCGGGAGAGATCCGAGAACGGTGCGTCTCACAGGTGTCGGTCATCATTAATGAGGCCTAGCGCCGCTCTCAGCCACGTCCTGCTCGCCACAGACGCAACCCAAACTAAAAAATCCAATTACACTTCAAATCATTTTTTTCCAAATATGGTGTCTGTGATTTTGGGTAGTTATCATGCAGACGTATGTTCAAGTGTTTATTTTTAGGATACGTTTACACGACAACGATGTACTAAAAACTGACCTTTTTCGTCACCGTTTTCACAAATTCACGTTTTTCTCATTTACACAGACAAGACCAGTATCGGTTTCAAAAACTTGCACTTTAGGGTTTTTGTTTGGTGGAGGGGGATTATGGTGTGTGTGGGGGGGGGGAGGGTGATGGTGTGGGGTTGTTTGGGGGAGGGGGGGTGATGGTGTGGGGTTGTTTGGTGGGGGAGGGGGGTGATGGTGTGGGGTTGTTTGGGGGAGGGGGGGTGATGGTGTGGGGATGTTTGGGGGAGGGGGGGTGATGGTGTGGGGTTGTTTTTGGGGAGGGGGTGATGGTGTGGGGTTGTTTTTGGGGAGGGGGTGATGGTGTGGGGTTGTTTGGGGGAGGGGGGTGATGTTTTGGGGAGGGGAGGTGATGGTGTGGGGTTGTTTTTGGGGAGGGGGTGATGGTGTGGGGTTGTTTGGGGGAGGGGGGTGATGTTTTGGGGAGGGGGGGTGATGGTGTGGGGTTGTTTGGGGGAGGGGGTGATGTTTTGGGGAGGGGGGGGTGTTGGTGTGGGGATGTTTGGGGGAGGGGGGGTGATGGTGATGGTGTGGGGTTGTTTGGGGGAGGGGGGGTGATGGTGTGGGGTTGTTTGGGGGAGGGGGGGTGATGGTGTGGGGTTGTTTGGGGGGGGGGGGGTGATGGTGTGGGGATGTTTGGGGGAGGGGGGGTGATGGTGTGGGGTTGTTTGGGGGAGGGGGGGTGATGGTGTGGGGTTGTTTGGGGGAGGGGGGGTGATGGTGTGGGGTTGTTTGGGGGAGGGGGGGTGATGGTGTGGGGATGTTTGGGGGAGGGGGGGTGATGGTGTGGGGATGTTTGGGGGAGGGGGGTGATGGTGTGGGGTTGTTTGGGGGAGGGGGTGATGGTGTGTGGTTGTTTGGGGAGGGGGGGTGATGGTGTGGGGTTGTTTGGGGGGGGGTGATGGTGTGGGGTTGTTTGGGGGAGGGGGGGTGATGGTGTGGGGTTGTTTGGGGGAGGGGGGTGATGTGTGGGGTTGTTTGGGGGAGGGGGGTGATGGTGTGGGGTTGTTTGGGGGGGTGATGGTGTGGGGTTGTTTGGGGGAGGGGGGGTGATGGTGTGGGGTTGTTTGGGGGGGTGTGATGGTGTGGGGTTGTTTGGGGGAGGGGGGGGTGATGGTGTGGGGTTGTTTGTGTCGTTGTCAATGGCCTTGCCATTATTTTTAACAAACGTTTTAAATGTCGCTTACTGACGTTTATGAACTATCAGAGCTTCGAAGCCCAAGTGATGATGTTGGATTATAAGAATCCGATGCTTTGTGTAAATGTTTATCGTGCACGTAAATATCACAAAGACTTCATTGAAGAATTCTCGGATTTTTGTCTCACATTGTATTACTATCCGATTCAATCTTAATTGTTGGTGATTTTAATGTACATGTTTGTTGCCCAGGAAAACCAATGGTAGCTGAATTCCTAGGAATGTTGGACTCTTCTAACTTGGTTCAGTCTGTTAAGAGCAGCACACGAGCTTGGCCACTCTCTCGATCTCGCGCTGTCTTTAGGAATTTCGATTTGTGATCTTAAAGTGTAAGTTGCAGGTTAACCACCACAGCCAATTAATGTGTAAATTAAAGTGCTCTATATGTATATATTTAATTATTTCTGTCTTAAAATGAGTTAAAATAACGATGATATGATTTTTTTTATCAAATAAAACATACAACCAACTTTTCTGAAGTTATGTAAGGCGAATATAGCTGCTAGCGTACGGTAACTCTACTAGTGAGTTCCTCTTATGACGTCACGCCCCATCTAGTGGAAGGGAGTGGGAGCGGTTAAAACCACTGTTAAAAGTGCCAACTTTTCATATTATATCAGCATTTTGGTATAAAAAACAATGGTGGGCGGTTCTTATCTTTATGTTTAATAAACACATTGCATTATCTTCGTGAAAAATTTAACCTGCAACTTACACTTTAATATTATGCCACATAGTTTCTCTGATCATTGTCCAGTAGTATTTAACGTGAATCTCCCAAGTGTTTATCAGTCTGCTCCTATGTCGTGGTTTATTCCCGTATACTCACCCCAGAATTTTTAAACTCTTTTATTGCCTCTCCACAAATCCCTTGTATCAAGTCTGCATCTCCCTCTGTCGATCCAGATGAGGGCATTGCCACGTTTAGTTCTGTCTGTATGAACATCGTGGACTCTATTGCCCCATTTAAAACAAAGGAAAGAAGAGCCAAAACACAACCTTGGCTCAACGACCAAACTCGGGAATGTAGAAGAGCAGAAAGGAGGAGGAAAGATAGGATGCAAATGTTAAGGGAAAGTCTGACAAAATACCAAACAACATGTGACTTGTCTGGTATGATTGCTAAGGCCCACCACGTGAGCTTTATTTATCATCGGCAACGTGTGATTTATTTATCATCGGCAACGTGTGATTTATTTTCAACGTTTTTTGTTGAGAAAATAAATGCAATCAGACCAAGTTTTTCATCCAGGGTTGCTAACCCAGTGCTGACGGACTTAACCGAGATAACCCAGCGCTGACGGACTTAACCGAGATAACCCAGCGCTGACGGACTTAACCGAGATAACCCAGCGCTGACGGACTTAACCGAGATAACCCAGCGCTGACGGACTTAACCGAGATAACCCAGCGCTGACGGACTTAACCGAGATAACCCAGCGCTGATGGATTTAGCCGAGGTAACCCAGCGCTGACGGACTTAACCGAGATAACCCAGCGCTGACGGATTTAGCCGAGGTAACCCAGCGCTGACGGATTTAACCGAGATAACCCAGCGCTGACGGATTTAGCCGAGATAACCCAGCGCTAACCGAGGTAACCCACCAGCGCTGACGGATTTAGCCGAGATAACCCAGCGCTGATGGATTTAGCCGAGGTAACCCAGCGCTGACGGATTTAACCGAGATAACCCAGCGCTGACGGACTTAACCGAGATAACCCAGCGCTGACGGACTTAACCGAGATAACCCAGCGCTGACGGACTTAACCGAGATAACCCAGCGCTGACGGACTTAACCGAGATAACCCAGCGCTGACGGACTTAACCGAGATAACCCAGCGCTGATGGATTTAGCCGAGGTAACCCAGCGCTGACGGACTTAACCGAGATAACCCAGCGCTGACGGACTTAACCGAGATAACCCAGCGCTGACGGATTTAGCCGAGGTAACCCAGCGCTGACGGATTTAACCGAGATAACCCAGCGCTGACGGATTTAGCCGAGATAACCCAGCGCTAACCGAGGTAACCCACCAGCGCTGACGGATTTAGCCGAGATAACCCAGCGCTGACGGATTTAGCCGAGGTAACCCAGCGCTGACGGATTTAACCGAGATAACCCAGCGCTGACGGATTTAGCCGAGATAACCCAGCGCTGACGGATTTAGCCGAGGTAACCCAGCGCTGACGGATTTAGCCGAGATAACCCAGCGCTGACGGATTTAACCGAGATAACCCAGCGCTGACGGATTTAGCCGAGATAACCCAGCGCTGACGGATTTAACCGAGGTAACCCAGCGCTAACCGAGATAACCCAGCGCTGACGGATTTAGCCGAGATAACCCAGCGCTGACGGATTTAGCCGAGGTAACCCAGCGCTGACGGATTTAGCCGAGGTAACCCAGCGCTGACGGATTTAGCCGAGATAACCCAGCGCTGACGGATTTAACCGAGATAACCCAGCGCTGACGGATTTAACCGAGATAACCCAGCGCTGACGGATTTAACCGAGATAACCCAGCGCTGACGGATTTAGCCGAGATAACCCAGCGCTGACAGATTTAGCCGAGATAACCCAGCGCTGACGGATTTAACCGAGATAACCCAGCGCTGACGGATTTAACCGAGATAACCCAGCGCTGACGGATTTAGCCGAGATAACCCAGCGCTGACGGATTTAGCCGAGATAACCCAGCGCTGACGGATTTAGCCGAGGTAACCCAGCGCTGACGGATTTAACCGAGATAACCCAGCGCTGACGGAGTTAGCCGAGATAACCCAGCGCTGACGGATTTAACCGAGAGATGTATTCTTTCAGTCAGTTTGAGCTGGTGTCACTCTCTGACATTAGAGATCATCCTGTCCCTCTGACGCAGCTGCGCTGTCCATTCTTAAGGAAGGTGCCGATATAGTCAGCCCAAGTATCTTATCTATTATTAATAGTAGTCTACAGAATGGCATTGTACCGCTTTGCCTTAAGCAAGCCACTGTTGAGCCCTACCTCAAAAAAACAAGTCTGGACCCGTATGACTTAAACTATCGACCAATTTCAACATTACCGGGCTTGTCTAAGGTACTTGAAAAAGTTGTGCTTAAACAAACATCCACTTTCTTAACAAAGAATAATATTTTGGACAAATTTCAGTCTGGTTTTAGGGGTGTGCACAGAACAGAATCAGCCCTTTTAAGGGTCGCGAATGATCTTTTTCTAATTACGGATGCGGGTAATCATGCAGCGTTAATCTTATTAGATTTGTCGGCAGCCTTCGACACCATTGACCACCGGACCCTTCTGACTCGCTTCAGGCAGTTTGTGGTATTCAGGGGACGGTCCTAAAATGGTTTGCTGCTTATCTGGAATGTAGATCCTGTTTAGTGAAGATTGGGAATAACTCTCTGCTCCGTCACCCATTTCCTGCGGGGTCCCACAAGGGTCCATCTTGGGTCCCATCCTCTTTTCATCGTATAGTGATTTTTAAGAAGTATGGTCTTTCTTACCATCTGTATGCAGATGACACTCAAGTTTACCTGCCGTTGAGATCCGGTAGTCCGGACTCTAATGCCACACTCCTCAGGTGTCTGGAGGAAGTAAAGCCGTGGATGGCTGAAAATCTCGTTCAATTGAATGGAAACAAAACTGAAATGATTATTTTCTGTCGCACAGCTGGTAGCCAAACGGTGGTCGATCACTGAGGCCCATGGCAGGGTTAGGGTTGGGGTCCTGCAGGAACAAGGAAAGAACTTGGGAGTCATTTTTGACTCATCCATCATTTTTGATCGACAGATAAAGACAGTGGTTCGTAATTGCTTCTTTTATTTAAGAGCAATAGCCAAACTGAAACCAATACTCTCAGCCGGCGACCTGGAAAGAGCTGTGCACGCTTATATTTCCCCGTCTAGACGACTGTAGTGCACTTTATGCTGGGACCTGCCAGCTTGTGCAAACTGCTGCCGCAAGGTTGATGAATGCTGGGAAACGGACCATGCTACTCCCTTCTTATCTTCTTCAGGTTGGCTACCAGTATATTTTAGGATACAGTATAAGATCCTGATATATGTTTTTAAAGCACTTCACGGAATGGCGCCAGAATATTTAGCTGAGCTTATTAAAGGAATACTCCACTTTAAAATGAAAATTCTGTCATCATATACTCACCCTCATGTTGTTTCAAACCTGTATGAATTTCTTTTCCTACTATGGAAGTCAATGGGACCCAGAAACTGTCTGGTTACTGATATTCTTCTAAATATCTTCCTTTGTGTTCAGCAGAAGAAAGAAATTCATACAGGTTTGAAACAACATGAGGGTGAGTATATGATGACAGAATTTTCATTTTAAAGTGAACTATCCCTTTAAGCCCTACAGTGCAGGCGTAAGACTAAGATCAGCAAACACGTTTCTTTTAACTGTTCCCCGTGATCGTGCTTTCTCTGTCGCTGGTCCTAGATTGTGGAATAATGTGCCGTTGGATGTTAGATCTTCCATAAATCTAAATGTATCTGTACTCTTTGGCATTTTAGTACATTAGTACATGGATGTTTCTGTGTTTTGTCTTGTTGTTCTGTTGGTTTCTTTTTTACTGAAGTGTTCAGCACTTTGGTGGTAGTCTGTAAGGTGCTATATACATGAACGAATGAGATGTGTGATTAATGTAAATATCATTTATTTATTTATTTGTTTGTTTTATGCTATAATACATTTGACCTGAAGCTTCAGCAAATACAGTGAAAACTACTACACCCTGTTAGAAGAGTTACAAACTGCATTGACAGAAATCACACAGAGTGGAGATGAGCATGTGGGTCATATTCTCGTATTAACTGAACGCGTTTCTGTAATCTAACAGCTGGAGCCGGCAGTGCTAACGCTAATGCTGTTCTGTGATGGAATTATAAAAAATAATTAGTTCATAAAAAATAGTTAATAATGTTAAAGTTATATTTCATATTATATATAAACAAAATAGATTTGTAGAAAGGTCTTTATCAGGGTGAAAAGTACTCTAAAACATGCAGGATCTCAGGAAGCGGAATCAGCCAATCAGATCACTCGAATCTCTCATGTGACCCGCCTAAAGATCCGTGCACAACGAGTCCGATGTTGACTCGGGTTCTTCGGACTCGGTGTGCGAGAACCTTCAGACGCTGAATGTTGATTCATTCACATCACATCAGCTCGTCTTCTCTCATCTTTTATAGTAATTTAATCCATAGATTACAGTAACAGTCCATCGTTATAAATAACCAAAATTACCCAATCAAAACAGCAAGTCTCATCAGTAGAATGACGTCTGGGTTTATCAAACTTTATCCATGCAAGAACCACTCACACACACACACACACACACACACACACACACTCACTCGCTCACACGCACACACGCACGCACATACACACACACACGTGCACACGCACGCACATACACACACACACGTGCACACACATACACACACACACGTGCACACGCACGCACATACACACACACACGTGCACGTGCACACACATACACACACACACACACACGCACTCATCTAACACTGTGAATCGGCGAAGGTGAGTTCGTGCGGTTTCTCCTGCATGTAGTCGTCTTCATACTCAGAGCCCTGAAACACACACACACACACACACACACACACACACCACAGTCAGCTTTATTCAATACAGACTGATCAAATAAACAGGAAAATAACAGAATCAAAGATGCAAACTTCATCAGATACGAGAAGTTCAGCTGTAAACCAGCTCTAACACAACAGTGTCATAATTCAGATCAATCCAGCTCAGCGTTGATTCAGTTCAATAACTGTGTGTGTAGCTGTGTGTGTAGCTGTGTGTGTGTGTAGCTGTGTGTGTAGCTGTGTGTGTGTGTAGCTGTGTGTGTGTGTAGCTGTGTGTGTGTGTAGCTGTGTGTGTAGCTGTGTGTGTGTAGCTGTGTGTGTGTAGCTGTGTGTGTGTGTAGCTGTGTGTGTAGCTGTGTGTGTGTGTAGCTGTGTGTGTGTGTAGCTGTGTGTGTGTGTAGCTGTGTGTGTGTGTAGCTGTGTGTGTGTGTGTGTGTAGCTGTGTGTAGCTGTGTGTGTGTGTGTGTGTGTGTGTGTGTGTGTGTGTGTGTGTGTGTGTGTGTGTGTGTGTGTGTGTGTGTGTGTGTGTGTGTGTGTGTGTGTGTGTGTGTGTGTGTGTGTGTGTGTAGCTGTGATATAAGTCAGAATAAAGACTCCTGCACACTCCAGACGGCGGATTACCTTGAAGTAGCAGCAGCACATGGAGCTCTTCCTCCTCGCCTCGTAGAGATACTCCTCACTGTCAGAGACACACACACACGTCAGAGACACACACACACGTCAGACACACACACACGTCAGTCACACACACTCGTCAGAGACACACACACTCGTCAGAGACACACACACTCGTCAGTCACACACACTCGTCAGAGACACACACACTCGTCAGAGACACACACTCGTCAGTCACACACACTCGTCAGAGACACACACACTCGTCAGAGACACACACACTCGTCAGAGACACACACACTCGTCAGAGACACACACTCGTCAGTCACACACACTCGTCAGAGACACACACACTCATCAGAGACACACACTCGTCAGTCACACACACTCGTCAGAGACACACACTCGTCAGTCACACACACTCGTCAGAGACACACACACTCGTCAGAGACACACACTCGTCAGTCACACACACTCGTCAGAGACACACACTCGTCAGTCACACACACTCGTCAGAGACACACACACTCGTCAGAGACACACACTCGTCAGTCACACACACTCGTCAGAGACACACACACTCGTCAGAGACACACACTCGTCAGACACACACACTCGTCAGAGACACACACTCGTCAGTCACAGCACAGCGCTCCTCTGAGAGCACTGGTTCAGGCACTGGTTCAGGCACTGGTTCTTACCCGGCGAGCTCCTCGATGGGCGAGTGATGGGTGGCGTCGGGACCCGGACCCTCGGAGGAACACGGACACAGGATCCGGCCCAGCAGGAGGAGTGTGATGACTCCTGACGGGACCAGAACAAACACCAGCAACACGCCCACATCCGTGAACGCCAGCGACGCTCCTGACGGACACACACATGCACGCGTGAGGAAACGGGAGAGCAACGACTGATCGAACATAAAGGTAAACCTTGAATGAAATGCAAGTCGCTTTGGATTCAGTGTACTGTATAAAACGTGTTTACTGAGGGGTTTATTAGGCCGCTGTCACTTTAAAGTCCCCTGTGGTGAAAATCCAGCTTTTAGTGTTGTTTATATGTGGTGTTTTTAATATGCTTTAAAGGGGACATATCATCAAAATCTGGCTTTTCCCGTGTGTAAGTGCTATAATCGGTGCTTCTACCAACCCAGAAAACATGAAAAGTGAAACCCAGCAGTAACTGTGTTCTGGTGAGGCTTTCTCTGCAAGCATGTCAGAAAATAAGCCGATCAGGTTTCGCTCTCCTTGAGATTCTAATTATTGGACAAAAAACTTCCTCACGTAATAACCTAGAATACTGTCTAACACTTGATGGCTGCTCTGTTAAGTCTTCGTCGTCGGTTAGGAACCTGTGTGTGTGTGTGTGTGTGTGTGTGTGTGTGTGTGTGTGTGTGTGCTCTTTGATACCAATCTTTCATTTGAAAGTCACGTGTCTAGTATCTGTAAAACTGCATTTTTCCATCTTAAAAATATATCTAAATTACGTCATATGCTCTCATTGACAAATGCGGAACAGTTAGTTCATGCGTTCATGACCTCAAGGCTAGATTATTGTAATGCTCTACTGGGTGGTTGCCCTGCACGCTTAATAAACAAACTACAGCTAGTTCAAAACGCAGCAGCTCGAGTTCTTACCAGAACCAGGAAGTATGACCATATTAGCCCGGTTCTGTCAACACTGCACTGGCTCCCTATTAAACATCACATCTATTTAAAATATTGCTGATCACTTACAAAGCACTAAATGGTTTAGCTCCGCAGTGCATGAGCGAGCGCTATATAAATGAAGATGACTTGACTTGACTCCTTCTGACATATGAAGAGGATCTTATTATAATATCACCGGCCCTTAATCTGCACGTTTACACACACCAGCCGACATTTGGTTCCACAAGCGACACCAGAGACCAGTTCTAACGCACTGATGAAGATCCAGCAGAGCCTGAAGCTGTTCTGTGGTTGAGCACAGACGAGCACTGAACACTATTGACCAAAAAATTGACCTGTTTTGGAGTGTACAGGCTCCGCCCTCTTCTGAACAGAGGCGGAGCCGCAGCTCATTTGCATTTAAAGGGACACACACAAACTGAGTGTTTTTGCTCACACCCAAAAAGGGGCAAATTTGACAAGCTATAATAAGTGATCTGGGGGGAATTTTGAGCTGAAATTTCACAGACACATTCTGGGGACGCCATAGATTTATATTACATCTTGTGAAAGGGAGCATAATATGTCACCTTTAAGACAAACCATGTGTAAATTCATAAGTCGACAGCATTGCTGAGTATTTCCTCCTTAAAACTGCAGTGAACCAAAGACAGTCTCAAAAACACGCTTTGAAATCGCTGGTGTTTCTGACGTCACAAACTACCTTGTATCCAATCAGATCAACGTGTGATCGTCAACCAGTGGATCTCTGAGTGAGTGAGTGAGTGGAGGCGGGGCTCATTTGCATATTCATAGAACAGTGCATACTAAACGAAGCAAGGGTGGCGAGTTACATTCAAGATCTTTTAAGGCATGACCACATTTCTGTCAAGGAAAAAACGTTTAAATATGTAATTTTGGTGATCAAAGATGAGTTTTAAGGAATAAAATTATTGACTTTCAATACACAGAACAATGAGTAGATAATTAACTGCAGGAGCGTTTAATGACGGTAACTATAACAACTAATATGACAACAAGGAGAGACAGAAACAGGAAACCATGAGAACATTATGAACAAACGTTCTTCCAGTAACGTTACTAGAACGTTCATTCAAAGTTATCTGGTCTTTAAAAATTTTCTCAAAACGATATTTTGACTATACGTTGTTTGTGTAACGTTTTTATATAACACTTTATTTTGATGGTCCCTTTTGAACATTCTGTTGACTATGAGTCACTTTGGAGGCGGAGCTCATTTGCATATTCATAGAACCACATATACTAAATGATTCAAGGGTGTCGAGTTACATTCAAGATAGTTTAAGCCGCGAAGAAAAAGGAAAAAAAAAGTTGACTACAGGGGGACTTTAGTTCTGAGGAAGAAGGTTTGATCACACACGTGTGCGTGTGTGTGTGTGTGTGTGTGTGTGTGTGTGTTCTCACTCTGTGGCGTGACGCTGAGCACGGTCTGGGCTGGGCTTCCATGCACGTCGGGGGGGTTGCGTACGGCACAGGTGTAGGTGCCGTTATCAGTGAGCGAGGCGTTCAGGAGCTGGATCGAAGCGTCTCCACCGGACGGGCTGCCCAGCCACTTCACACGATCCTTAAAGTAATCCTCCAGCGGCGGGTACGCCTGAGACGAGAAGTGGAAGAACTACAGAGAAACACACATGCAAAAGATGATGTTACTGCAGTCAATGGACAGAGATCAGAAACCTTTACCAAACCATCCTAAAAAAAAACAGCTGAAATAAAGGGATGCATGAACTATCGGCCGGTATAGATGTGAGCAGTAAGGTGCGAGAGGCTGTGCTGTAGGGCACTATTAGGCAAGACGCCACGCATTTATAAGAGTAAATGCTTTTATAAAACCAACATCAAAGCAAATTTAAAAGTGCTGGCTTGAACTCGCAAGTACGATGTCAAGCACTGTAATTTGCTCTGGCCCCCTTCCTGTTCGCAGGAGTGATGAGATAGTTAGTAGATTGTCCTCACTCAATGGCTGGCTGTCTAAGTGGTGTCCGCAAAATAATATAGAATTCATAGACAATTGGAAAAGTTTTTGGGGCAACCCTGACCTGTTGAAAAGAGATGGTATTCATCCCTCCTGGGATGGTGCTGCTCTTCTCTCTAGTAATATGGCTCATAGTCTTAGAGCTCAAACATGACAATCTGGGGCTCAGGTCAGGAAGCAGACAGACTGGCTAAACCAACCGTCTGCTAGCGGCCTCGCGTCACCCAGGTCAGATAAATCCCATCACATAGAGCCTCTTTCACCTAGCTATCATCATAGAGACTGTGTCTGTTCCCCGAATTTGGAAATCCAAAAAACGTCCAAACCCATCTAAGGGTAAAAATTTA
>NC_137132.1:257500-345000 GCF_949319135.1 Squalius cephalus
TCACGTGCTTTTAAATTAAAGACTCTTATTGTGCTTTTGGTTTATTCTGAGACGAAGTTTAGATTGTTTCCTATTAAAGAGAGATTATGGACTAGAATAATGAACATCTGTTGTCATTAATAATGACCATGAAACAGTTTCTCGAGCTGGATCTGCATTATAATGTCACTGCGTTTTTCATTTTACCCTAAAAGTAGACTAATTTAAATATAATGCCACGCATTGATCTCTGAAGTGAAACTAGAAATTCCCCCGAACAGTTCCCTATAAAATGATTTTAAACTCTTATTCCAGTAATCATAAATGACTCTGATCCATCCTGAGAAGGGATGGGAAAGTGGACCATGTGACCGGTCACACGTGACAGAGGCGGGTTTAGCAGCGCCTGCGCACTAGAGGGCGCTGATGAGCTTCAGTCAATATGATGATAGCCTGAACAAACCATTCAACTGTGTGTGTGTGTGTGTGTGTGTGTGTGTGTGTGTGTGTGTGTGTGTGTGTGTGTGTGTGTGTGTATGTGTGTATGTGTGTGTGTGTGTGTGTGTGTGTGTGTGTGTGTGTGTGTGTGTGTGTGTGTGTTACATGGCACATTATGAGCATGACCAATTTCTTAGTGTTTATTTTTTCATGATAAAACTCAAGAACAGAAATGCAAATACCATGAAATGACACAATAAAACCTGCTCTTTAATGTACATTCACTGAAAAACATTAGTGTGTGTGTGTGTGTGTGTGTGTGTGTGTGTGTGTGTGTGTGTGTGTGTGTGTGTGTGTGTGTGTGTGTGTGTGTGATCTACAGAACAGTGTTCTTTAAAGAAAGATTCAGCATTCATTCATATTCAGCTAGTATCTCAGCGGCGTGTTTGTGTTGAGTAGCGCTCAGCCAGAACGGCTTGTAATGCCCAATGTGGAACTATTGCATCACACATAAAAGTCATTATTTAAAAATATATATTTTGTAAATTGTGGTAAAGTATTTTTTTACAAAAAAAATTGGTTTCATTAATTTTTGGGGGGGTAAAAATCATATAGTTTGATATTCAGTGTGTGTTTTGAGTGCAGTGCTCAGACTGACAGTTCATCATCCTCTTCCTCATCCTCTTCCTCATCATCATCATCATCATCCTCATCATCATCATCATCATCATCCTCATCATCATCATCATCCTCTTCCTCATCCTCTTCCTCTTCCTCATCCTCATCATCATCATCATCCTCTTCCTCATCCTCTTCCTCTTCCTCATCCTCATCATCATCATCATCCTCTTCCTCATCCTCTTCCTCTTCCTCATCCTCTTCCTCATCATCATCCTCATCCAGTGTGTGTGCAGTGCAAACTCTACGAGGTGAAGAGAGTTGCAGGACAGTGAATAGCGTAACCATAGCGACCAAGGTCTGCTCATTACCGGAGAGATAGCGTAACCATAGCGACCAAGGTCTGCTCATTACCGGAGAGATACGAACCTGTTCTTCATTACTGACACACAGAGCCAGATCCGCACATGTGCAGAAGAAACGCACTGATTCCTGAGCAGAAGCCGTCATGAACCTCTACACACACGTGATCTGTGAGAGGAATATGAGCAATCCTGCCTGATAAACACCATGACTGAAGACCAGTGTTGTGTGGAACTCATTACAAGTAACTTGAGTTATGTAATCAGATTACTTTTTCAAGTAACTAGTAAAGTAACGCATTACTTTTCCAATTTACTTTTTATCTAATATCTGAGTTACTTTTTCAAATAAGTAACGTTACTTTGCTTTCATATTTATAGACTGACAGCTCTCTTGTCCCCATGTTGAGACAAATCATAAGTGCAGAGGCGTTGTGTGTGTGTGTGTGTGTGTGTGTGTGTGTGTGTGTGTGTGTGTGTGTGTGTGTGAACATGATGGTTATTGTAGTTCTAGACTAAATATGTGCATTTACTCATCTCACTTGCACAAAAAACATTCAATATTCCTCAAAATGAATATAATCAGTGAAATGCAGAATCAGGGGCCGTATTCACAAAGCATTTTATCTTACCACTAGGAGTACTCCTAAATCGCACTAAAAGATTTTAGCTAGGAGTTTTCTCTTAAAAGTTATTCACAACGCCTTTCAGACCTACTCTTAGTAAAGAAAAATGACAACTCCTAAACTAAGAGTGAGTCTTCGTTGCTATGGATGACGTCATTACTCATGCACGAGCTTGACTGAAGTGACCACTGATTGGCTGATGATTGTAATGCGGGAATGATTCCAAACTCCTCCCCTATGATGATGAGTGACAGGTGACAGGTCTGAGAATGTGCGCTACACAAGTAGTGCGAAGGACGGAAGATGATGAATAACTGAATAAATAGCCTAAATGAATAAAGAGTAAGGCAAAACAAATAGCCTATAGCCTAATGAAACATATGGATTGATGCAATATCTTTGCAACATTATTGAATTAATCTGTCACTATATGCCTCTGCCTACGTTTGCAAAGAGAAGAACATTTTAATTTGATTCACAATGAAACATTACAATTAGTTTACATGCAAAGAGTCCTTGTATTTATACGCCACTTCTGTTTCTCATGTTTCCTGTTTATGTTCTTGTTTTGGATGGATTTATGATATCGACTATTGCCTGGACTGGATTATGCCTATGGAATTCCCCAAATAAATTTTAATTCTGCATTATTGGATCTAACCTCTCTTTCTTGTGTGTGGACCGTGACAAGGTCTTAGTGAGTTAGGAGTCCTCTCGACTTCTTTTAAGCTGTCCCAGGCTTAGGTGCTACTTTTAGGGCTAAAATGCTTCGTGAATTTAGCCTGGGTTTCCCCATGCTGCCTCGCGATTTTATTCCCGCTGCTAGGCAGTCTGGATACCATGGACTAGATTTTCCCCTCAAATAGGGAACCAATCACAGAACGGGGAGGGAGCAGCAAGACGATGACGACGTCAATGCGACACACCGAAGCAGTTTGTTTATCTATGGATCCAACATGACAGACGTAAAAATATATGCATATTTTTAGGAACACATCTACAAAAATATGCCTGTATTTCAAGTTGATCAAATAATTTAAAATCCACATCAGTTTATTTATGCCGACGCGCCCTCCCAGGATCTATAACGTTACCTACTTTCAGTTTTAAAAATTCTTCATAACCCCGCTTCATAACCATTCTAAGAAAAGAATAGTGGAGATTGTAAAGTTGTCGACAATACGTCATCAAAAATCAAGTCCAGTGTGTGGGAGAAATTTGGAGTTATCTGAAGAAAATATTGTGAAAGGCTTTGCTGCAAACATGTTCGTGTTGGGTAGCCGCAGATGTGGAACTTCATCGCTGAGGAAGCGCAGATAACTGGTAACAAAGCAGCTCTATCGAACGGTATTTTTCATATTTAACACTGTTAAGTATGTGTGGTGTGCAGGGTGTGTTTGAACCCAAAATTGTCAGATGTAGGCTAGACGAAATTGTGTGGCATATAGTGTTGTAGCCGCGTCTGTTCGACTGGTAAAATGTTATAAAGCTACTCAGTTTTGTGGTAACGTTAGCCCTGTTCTTCATGTATCGGCCTTTTGACAGCTTCGGCTGAAGTTGTCCTTGTGTTAATTGTCGTGTAATAACTTCTGTATGACCTGGCAATAAACATTTTTGTAAGTGTGTCTATAATGTGATAGTCTAAACTGATTTTATTTCGGGTGCGAGTCGGGTGTCGGTACTATTTTAAGCGGGTCGGTGCAGATTTTTATTAGTGCTGCTGTCGGGAAACGGGTCGGGTGCGGATGTACAAAATCGGACCCGTGCAGGACTCTCTGGTGTACACATAAATCTCTGACCCATCGTCGTCTTCTTCGTTGATTATCTGGCGCTCTACATACGTCATCTGGTATAATTGAAACGATTGGCTATGAGCTGCGTACAGGCGCATTTGATAGACATTCGTAGCGCCCAATAAACGGCTCTGGGCATTCGTAAACCACGCCTCAAATACGAGAAAATGAACATATGGGGCCTCATGTACAAAGACTTGCGTTGAATTCATACTAAAACATTGCGTACGGACAAAGCTGTAAATGTGCGTACGCACAAAAAAACCCAGATGTATGAATCTCTGCGTACGAAGGATCCCACGCATATTCTCTTTGTACATCCCAGTTAACGTAAAATTGAGCGCACATGCACGAGCACAATGCCCCACCCAGTCTCCTCCCTTAATTAAATAAATTTAAATATGGTAATGAGTCCACTTTGGCAAAATAAAGCAGTAAGAAAATGGTGACAAGAAACGAAACTTGTGTAAGAAACGAAGAAGTGAATTGGAGGTGCTACTTTCGGAGGTAGAAACGAAAAGAAAATGTTTTATTTGGAAGTTTGTCCTCCAGAATTAATAACAAAATGAAAAAAATATGAGTGGGAGAGTTTGGCTGATGTCGTCAATGCGGTGGGATCTGAAAGTCACACTGTTAGAGTAGACTGAGTACAGTTGAGAAACTTTTTTGCGTTTTGATTTTTCATACAAAAATAGACACTGAAAAGTTGAGACACCAATTTATAATGATGTGAAGGTAACTAACCATTCATTGAAAATATTAAAAATAAAGACAAATAAAGAAAATAACAATTGGGCAACATTGTTTATTCATCCATTTATAGGCTACTCATTCGTTTTATTTAAATTAGCACTGGTTAAAATGTATAAAGCAGGAACAAGATATGTAGCAATATTTATTAATAATACACAGTTTAAATATCACAAATATCACATTTTATTTTCATTTGTGTCCTATGCTGGCTATTACGGCGTTTAAACTGTTATCATAACACTGAACAACTAAACAGTGTGTTTCCTATAACTCTATCGGGGGTACAGTTGATACACGTGTGTCTCAACTGTCCCCCGCTGGCCACCTCGCACATTTCTCTAGATTTTGCATTTACCTTGCATGACACAATAGCCTATGAAATATGCACAGAATAACGTTTGTGGTGATACCAGTTACGTTTAACAGTCACATAAAGATAATAAGCTATTCATTGTGGAGAGTGCATGGTGAAGTGAACGTCATATCTTAGAAAAAAAAATAAATCCCGATATCTTCGGATCGGAGACGCGTCCGTTGTTCAAATTTCCCACGATCAAAGAGGACACTAATACGCACGTGCACAGCAAAAATCACAACTTGGCTTGCTGCGAACGCAAGTTATTTAAGGTGTCTCAACTGTAGCTACACATGTCTCAACTGTACACCGTCTACCCTAAATTACCTTAAAAAGAAATGGTCTGATATAAAGGTGGACATTAAACCAAAGCTGTCATTGCCATAGACTAAGGGTTGTATCAGTTTGCATATGCTTTTATATGTTCTTACTTAATTGCAAAATTTATAGAAGAATATTCCCATAAGGCTCGTGTGACAATATATGACAATTATTTTATAAATAGCAAATTAATAGTAATGCTTCCCACGGTTGGTGGTGCGATAGACTTGTAGAACAATTCGTTGTGTAATGTTTGCAACTTCACTTTATTGCCTGTAAGTGTCGCCAACGGACAAAAACAATGAGAAATGTACGTACGCCAGACATGAAATTGGCG
This sequence comes from Squalius cephalus, assembly GCF_949319135.1. Classification (NCBI taxonomy): domain Eukaryota; kingdom Metazoa; phylum Chordata; class Actinopteri; order Cypriniformes; family Leuciscidae; genus Squalius; species Squalius cephalus. The sequence goes on from NC_137132.1 coordinate 263,083, forward strand.
TGGAGGAACGCACATTCTCGCGTTAATTTCACTGTTAGTAGGGGAGCGCGGGGCACAACCTAACGCGGGGTTAGTTGTAACACGCTTGTTTTAAATACTTCCGCACATGCTTGGATGACGGAACTTTGTTTATTTACTAGTTGCCATATCAACACTATATAGAAAAAAAAAATCCGCCAAAATTATTTTCTTTTTGGAAGATATCCATAGACATTTATTAAACCATAGCAAAAGTAAATTTCTTACTTAAGTTAATTTTTCATCTCTATTTTTTGTGTTTATTTAAAATAAGACAAATCTGATATTATTTTAATCTCCAAGATGTTATTTAACAGTTGAGATAGTTCTTTAATGCTTCGCTAACTAGCAGAAGACACTAGCAGGGTTTAAACCCCAGTTGTGCAGGCGGGGGCATGTTGTAACACTGCGTTACAATGTGCCTCTATTAGAAATATGCTATTATATTCTATACTTTTATTAATTTTATTGAGAAAACGTGAGAAAAAGGTGAATAAAGACTGAGAGTCAATGTCCAGAAATTACTAATTATTTATTTGTTTTGAACTATGTTGTATAGCTGTGTTTTCCTGTGTTCGTAGTCAAAACTCAAAAATGAGTTTCTATTTAATTATTAAAAATTGCCATTATTTTATATGAAAAAGTTTTTTAATTGTATTTTATTTAGAAAATATTTTAGTTTGTTTTGTATATTTTTTTTATTAGATCAGATAACATTTTAAGTTGCCATATGTCATGTTACAATGTGCCCCACACATGTTACAATGTACCCCACCTATGGGGCATGTTGTCACATTTCACTTCCATTCTTTCGGGCTATATCAAGAAAAAAGTATATACTGTATTAATAAAACAAAAACACATAAGTGTACTAGACATGTGGGAAATTAATGTGGGGAAAAAATAAATACTCTGAACCATAAGTAGATTTGCACAAACTGAGAAAGTCAAAAAGCGTTAGGTTGTGCCCCGCTCTCCCCTACATCCGACCGTGAGCGTGAAAGCTGGCGTACGCAAAGTTTTTGTGCGTACGCAAGATTGATACATGAGGTCCATGGTTTCCAGACCACGTCTCAAAGAGAAAGAGGTCTGACGTTAGCCAGGCTATCGTGAATTACTCTTAGTCAAAAAAATTAGGAGTCCTAAAGTTAGCAGTGACACGCCCATTATTTTTAGGAGTTGCTACTAAAGTTAGGAGCTACTTTTAGCCTTAAAATTCTTTGTGAATACGGCCCCTGAATGCTATGTATATACCTCTAATAACTAAATATGTTAACATACATTTTTATGCATTTAATCTCACTTTATTGACCAATGACATATACTTGCTTCTGACCTTCGATGATTCAGTTAAACCTTGATTTTTTTTTTTTTTTTTGGTAAAGTAAGTGTTAAACTTTCTTCTCCTGCATCCTATTCTTCTGTTATCCAGAATATCAGCAGCTGGTTTGTTTGTAGCGGTGCCCTCTACTGTACTCTACTGTACTCTATTCTACTCTACTCTACTGTACTCTACTGTACTCTACCTCTACTGTACTCTACTCTACTGTACTCTACTCTACTGTACTCTACTGTACTCTACTCTACTGTACTCTACTGTACTCTACTGTACTCTACCTCTACTGTACTCTATTCTACTCTACTCTACTGTACTCTACTGTAATATACTGTACTCTACTCTACTGTACTCTAATGTACTCTACTGTACTCTATCTATTCTACTCTATTCTAATGTACTCTACTGTACTCTACTGTACTCTATTCTACTCTACTGTACTCTACTGTAATATACTGTACTCTACTCTACTGTACTCTAATGTACTCTACCTCTACTGTACTCTACTGTAATATACTGTACAGGAGTAAATCTGCATTTCCTTCAGCCTGCTTATTATTTCACTTTTGGTGTTAAAGGGTCTTTACATTTGCCAAAAAATATAATTTTTTTGTTATAAAAAACAAGCCCAGCCCAGGTGAAAAAAAGTAACGCAAACATAACGCATTACTTTTCTAAAAAAAGTAACTAAGTCACGCAATTACTTACTTTTTAAGGGAGTAACGCAATATTGTAACGCATTACTTTTCAAAGTAACTTTTCCCAACACTGCTAAAGAGTTACAGATGAAGGCACCCAACTCCAGAAAACTGTCAATCACTGAGAAATCAGGACGTCTGAGTGAAACCACATGAACATGTGTAACTACTAGTTGCTGGTGCGTTTGCTGGCAGTCTTTGTGTGTGAGTTTGTGATGTGAAATGATTTGAGAAGCAAAGCTCATCCGATCTCTCCGAGCGAACAGCGTTCCCTCCGGATCTCACCAGCCCGTCAGGACCTTCTGCTCTTGTCTGAGGTTGTTGTGGTTCTGCTCCGGGTTCCTCCGCCTGAGACAGCGACGCACGGACACGACCATCATCACCACCAGGAGAACCAACAGAACAGCGCCTCCAGTGGCCACACAGAGAATCACAATCTCAGAGAGCGAGGCTGAAACGACACGGAGATCATGTGAACGAACGACTCGCACCTGCAAACACAAACTCTCAGGCCGAGTCTACATTAAAACACATTAAAAACATAGACTGTATAGAAATATGGATGTAGTGTCCTGTGACGTCACTCGTAGTGTTTCTGAAGAGCGTTTTTGAAACCCAAAGTGGGCGGAGCCGGCCGTCGCCATCTTGGCAGCGTCACTCCCGGATAAACGAAAATGTGCAGCGAGGCGGATTAGCTGAGGTGACGTGACGCTAACAGACAGCAGACAAACGGCTAGCAGTGACATCAGTGGCAATCCACCTGTCAATCAAGTGGCCACGCCCTTAATTATGCAGAACTTTAAGGCTTAATAGAATTTAAACGGATGAGTTATTAAAATATTCACCCCCCTCACAGTCGTCATAAACAGCAAAATTAGATATATAGACCAAAACCACTTTTTGTACCAGGCTGTAAACACATTTTTTTCTGCTGTAAAGTTGGGCATTTTAACATGGGGGTTTATGGGATTGACTCTCTTTTGCAGCCGGCCTCTAGTGGCCAGTCGATGAACTGCAGTTTAAGTCACTTCCGTGTTGGATTCAAGAGAGAGACAGGGAGGTTGCCGCTTAATTAAAACATTAAAACATTTGAAAACACATGTTCCTCTACGATTTGTCCTTCCTTCACACTGAGATGTGGTTTTGTCCTGTGAAAATGTCTTTTTGAAGACACACATATTGCGCAGTAATATGATTTTAGCATTTATCGACATTTCAGTGTGGACAATAAACTTTTGGAAAACACTTAAAAATGCTACTCAGCTAATAGGGAACGTTCTCAGAAGTTTAGCTAACATTCTGACAAGGTTCTCTCAAAATTATGAACAAACACTCTTCCAGTAACAATAAAAGAACATTAGTTTAAAGTTATTATTAAACACCTTCATCTGGTGTTTAATAATGTTCTCAAAATGTTAGCACAAAAACCTTATTTATACATCATTCATGAAATGACTCTGAATGTTCTGAAACATGTTCAGAGAACATTCTAAATTTACGTTCCCATGATGTTTGCAGAATTATACAATAGAATGTTCCCTTAACAAAGAAAGGTTTTTAAAACATGAACGTTTTGAACGTTTAGAGAACATTCAGAAATAACATTTCATAACTTAATGGGAATGTAAGCCATACATTTTTAGAACATATTAATGTTAGCTGAGGGAGTGTGTATGGAGAGCATGAGTGCTGCTCACTGCAGAGCCAAATGACTCGGACTAGTTTAAGCTCAACCCATGACGTCCAGAGAGGAGGAGCCGGACTAGTTCAAGCTCAACCCATGACACCCAGAGAGGCGGAGCCGGACTAGTTTGAGCCCAACCCATGACGTCCAGAGAGGTGAAGCTGGACTAGTTCAAGCTCAACCCATGACGTCCAGAGAGGTGGAGCTGAACTAGTTTGAGCCCAACCCATGACGTCCAGAGAGGTGGAGCTTAACTAGTTTGAGCTCAACCCATGATGTCCAGAGAGGAGGAGCCGGACTAGTTTGAGCTCAACCGATGACGCCCAGAGAGGTGAAGCTGGACTAGTTCAAGCTCAACCCATGACGTCCAGAGAGGTGAAGCTGGACTAGTTCAAGCTCAACCCATGACGTCCAGAGAGGTGAAGCTGGACTAGTTCAAGCTCAACCCATGACGTCCAGAGAGGTGGAGCTGAACTAGTTTGAGCCCAACCCATGACGTCCAGAGAGGTGGAGCTGGACTAGTTTGAGCCCAACCCATGACGTCCAGAGAGGTGGAGCCGGACTAGTTTGAGCCCAACCCATGACGTCCAGAGAGGTGGAGCTGGACTAGTTTGAGCCCAACCCATGACGTCCAGAGAGGTGGAGCCGGACTAGTTTGAGCCCAACCCATGACGTCCAGAGAGGTGGAGCTGGACTAGTTTGAGCCCAACCCATGACGCCCAGAGAGGCGGAGCCGGACTAGTTCAAGCTCAACCCATGACGTCCAGAGAGGTGAAGCTGGACTAGTTCAAGCTCAACCCATGACGTCCAGAGAGGTGGAGCTGAACTAGTTTGAGCCCAACCCATGACGTCCAGAGAGGTGGAGCTGGACTAGTTTGAGCCCAACCCATGACGTCCAGAGAGGTGGAGCCGGACTAGTTTGAGCCCAACCCATGACGTCCAGAGAGGTGGAGCTGGACTAGTTTGAGCCCAACCCATGACGTCCAGAGAGGTGGAGCCGGACTAGTTTGAGCCCAACCCATGACGTCCAGAGAGGTGGAGCTGGACTAGTTTGAGCCCAACCCATGACGTCCAGAGAGGCGGAGCTGAACTAGTTCAAGCTCATCCCATGACACCCAGAGAGGTGGAGCTGGACTAGTTTGAGCCCAACCCATGACGTCCAGAGAGGTGGAGCTGGACTAGTTTGAGCCCAACCCATGACGTCCAGAAAGGTGAAGCTGAACTAGTTCAAGCTCAACCCATGACGTCCAGAGAGGTGGAGCTGGACTAATTTGAGCCCAACCCATGACGTCCAGAGAGGTGGAGCTGGACTAGTTTGAGCCCAACCCATGACGTCCAGAGAGGTGGAGCCGGACTAGTTTGAGCCCAACCCATGACGTCCAGAGAGGTGGAGCCGGACTAGTTTGAGCCCAACCCATGACGTCCAGAGAGGTGGAGCCGGACTAGTTTGAGCTCAACCCATGACGTCCAGAGAGGTGGAGCTGAACTAGTTTGAGCCCAACCCATGACGTCCAGAGAGGTGGAGCTGGACTAGTTTGAGCCCAACCCATGACGTCCAGAGAGGTGGAGCCGGACTAGTTTGAGCTCAACCCATGACGTCCAGAGAGGTGGAGCTGAACTAGTTTGAGCCCAACCCATGACGTCCAGAGAGGTGGAGCTGGACTAGTTTGAGCCCAACCCATGACGTCCAGAGAGGTGGAGCTGGATGTCATGTGGCTCTGCAGTGAGCTCCACTTGTAGACGTAGCCACAGACAGATCAAAAGCTAATGCTCACCTGTAGTGACGACTCGTAGACGCACCTCACCAACGTTCCCGTGCACGTCTGGCGGGTTTTTCACCTGACAGCTGAATGTCCCGTTGAAACTAAACGGCACTTTCCGCAGCACTACAGAAGCGTCGCGTCCGCTGACGTCTCCGGCCCACTCCACCTTCCTCCTGAAGCGGCCCTCCAGCGGAGCATAGGGCTTCTCGTGGTAATAAAACACCTGATACGAGAGACAGTGAGAATCAAGCACAGAAGGAAACACAAAGTTAAGTCAAGTCACCTTCATTTCTAAAGCATGTTTAACAATACACATTGTTTCACAGCAGCTTTACAGTAATGATAGGAGATTACAGTAGAGTGTTTAGGCTTTACAGCAGATCTAGAATAAAGTTATTGTCCAGATAAAGTTAGTTTTCATTGATTCACTTCCATTGCAAAGATCATTAGTTATTAACTTAGGGGCCGCTAACACACACCGTTCTCACAGAAAACAGAAAACTTTTAACACACTCCGGCTCATGCGCACGACAGCAGTGTTTGGGGCTCGAGAACGCAAACCTTGAAACAGGGTCCAAGCTGCAAGTTTAGAAGTGTTTAGTCTATAGATATTTGCCTTTGGATACATATATATGTGCGCAGGCGTGTAAGTCTTTCTTTACAAATTGGCCTTTAAAATGACTTATCTGGCCTCGTATACAGCATCTTTAGTCACTTCCGTGTATCCGTGCGAACTGGAATCATTCTGATAAGGTTTAATCTGTGCAGAGGTGAAGGGAAGGAGGCCTTCACAGGGGAGAGACTAGTGGACACACACACACACACACACACACACACACACATGCATGTGGTCCAGCGCGCCTCACCGTCTCCTCATGTCCGGGACCGATCGGCCTGAAGCTCCAGGACACCGTGACACTCGACACTCGGATCGCAGACGAACTCTGGAAGGAGCATTTCAGACGCACGTCTGTCCCGTTAACAGCCTTCACTTCCCCAGCCGTGAACACACGCATCCCCGACACACACACGCCTGCAGAAACACACACTATCATCAGAACACACACGCATCCCGACACACACACGCCTGCAGAAACACACACTATCATCAGAACACACACACATCCCCGACACACACACGCCTGCAGAAACACACACTATCATCAGAACACACACACGCATCCCCGACACACACACGCCTGCAGAAACACACACTATCATCAGAACACACGCATCCCCGACACACACACGCCTGCAGAAACACACACTATCATCAGAACACACACGCATCCCCGACACACACACGCCTGCAGAAACACACACTATCATCAGAACACACACACTCCTGCAGAAACACACACTATCATCAGAACACACACACACTCCTGCAGAAACACACACTATCATCAGAACACACACACGCCTGCAGAAACACACACTATCATCAGAACACACACACGCCTGCAGAAACACACACTATCATCAGAACACACACGCATCCCCGACACACACACGCCTGCAGAAACACACTATCATCAGAACACACACGCATCCCCGACACACACACGCCTGCAGAAACACACACTATCATCAGAACACACACACTCCTGCAGAAACACACACTATCATCAGAACACACACACGCCTGCAGAAACACACACTATCATCAGAACACACACACACCTGCAGAAACACACACTATCATCAGAACACACACACATCCCCGACACACACACACCTGCAGAAACACACACTATCATCAGAACACACACACTCCTGCAGAAACACACACTATCATCAGAACACACACACACACACACACACACACACACACACACTCCTGCAGAAACACACACTATCATCAGAACACACACACGCCTGCAGAAACACACACTCCTGCAGAAACACACACTCCTGCAGAAACACACACTATCATCAGAACACACACTATCATCAGAACACACACACGCCTGCAGAAACACACACTATCATCAGAACACACACACGCCTGCAGAAACACACACTATCATCAGAACACACACATCCCCGACACACACACGCCTGCAGAAACACACACTATCATCAGAACACACATATCCCCGACACACACACACACCTGCAGAAACACACACTATCATCAGAACACACACACGCCTGCAGAAACACACACTATCATCAGAACACACACACACACACACACACTCCTGCAGAAACACACACTCCTGCAGAAACACACACTATCATCAGAACACACACACGCCTGCAGAAACACACACTATCATCAGAACACACATATCCCCGACACACACACACACACCTGCAGAAACACACACTATCATCAGAACACACACACTCCTGCAGAAACACACACTATCATCAGAACACACACACACACACACACACACACACACACACACTCCTCCAGAAACACACACTATCATCAGAACACACACACACACACACACACACACTCCTGCAGAAACACACACTCCTGCAGAAACACACACTATCATCAGAACACACACACTCCTGCAGAAACACACACTATCATCAGAACACACACTATCATCAGAACACACACACTCCTGCAGAAACACACACTATCATCAGAACACACACTATCATCAGAACACACACACTCCTGCAGAAACACACACTATCATCAGAACACACACACACACACACACACACTCCTGCAGAAACACACACTCCTGCAGAAACACACACTATCATCAGAACACACACACACTCCTGCAGAAACACACACTATCATCAAAACACACACACACACACACACACACACACGCCTGCAGAAACACACACGCCTGCAGAAACACACACTATCATCAGAACACACACACACACACACACACACACACACACACGCCTGCAGAAACACACACGCCTGCAGAAACACACACTATCATCAGAGCACACACACACACACACACACACACACACACACGCCTGCAGAAACACACACGCCTGCAGAAACACACACTATCATCAGAACACACACACTCCTGCAGAAACACACATTATCATCAGAACACACACACACACACACACACACACACGCCTGCAGAAACACACACTCCTGCAGAAACACACACTATCATCAGAACACACACACACACACACACACACACACACACACACGCCTGCAGAAACACACACGCCTGCAGAAACACACACTATCATCAGAACACACACACACACACACACACACACACGCCTGCAGAAACACACACGCCTGCAGAAACACACACTATCATCAGAACACACACACACACACACACACACACACACACACACACGCCTGCAGAAACACACACGCCTGCAGAAACACACACTATCATCAGAACACACACACTCCTGCAGAAACACACATTATCATCAGAACACACACACACACACACACACACACACGCCTGCAGAAACACACACTCCTGCAGAAACACACACTATCATCAGAACACACACACACACACACACACACACACACACACACGCCTGCAGAAACACACACGCCTGCAGAAACACACACTATCATCAAAACACACACACACACACACACACACACACACGCCTGCAGAAACACACACTCCTGCAGAAACACACACTATCATCAAAACACACACACACACACACACACACACACACGCCTGCAGAAACACACACGCCTGCAGAAACACACACTATCATCAGAACACACACACACACACACACACACACACACACACACGCCTGCAGAAACACACACGCCTGCAGAAACACACACTATCATCAAAACACACACACACACACACACACACACACACGCCTGCAGAAACACACACTCCTGCAGAAACACACACTATCATCAGAACACACACACACACACACACACACACACACACACACACACACACGCCTGCAGAAACACACACGCCTGCAGAAACACACACTATCATCAAAACACACACACACACACACACACACACACACGCCTGCAGAAACACACACTCCTGCAGAAACACACACTATCATCAAAACACACACACACACACACACACACACACACGCCTGCAGAAACACACACTCCTGCAGAAACACACACTATCATCAGAACACACACACACACACACACACACACACACACACACGCCTGCAGAAACACACACGCCTGCAGAAACACACACTATCATCAAAACACACACACACACACACACACACGCCTGCAGAAACACACACTCCTGCAGAAACACACACTATCATCAAAACACACACACACACACACACACACACACACGCCTGCAGAAACACACACGCCTGCAGAAACACACACTATCATCAAAACACACACACACACACACACACACACACACACACACGCCTGCAGAAACACACACGCCTGCAGAAACACACACTATCATCAGAACACACACACTCCTGCAGAAACACACATTATCATCAGAACACACACACACACACACACACACACACACACACGCCTGCAGAAACACACACTCCTGCAGAAACACACACTATCATCAGAACACACACACACACACACACACACCTGCAGAAACACACACTATCATCAGAACACACACACACACACACTCCTGCAGAAACACACACTATCATCAGAACACACACACACACACACACACACACACACACACACACGCCTGCAGAAACACACACTCCTGCAGAAACACACACTATCATCAGAACACACACACACACACACACACACCTGCAGAAACACACACTATCATCAGAACACACACACACACACACTCCTGCAGAAACACACACTATCATCAGAACACACACACACACACACACACACACACACACACACACACACGCCTGCAGAAACACACACTCCTGCAGAAACACACACTATCATCAGAACACACACACACACACACACACCTGCAGAAACACACACTATCATCAGAACACACACACACACACACACTCCTGCAGAAACACACACTATCATCAGAACACACACACACACACACACACACCTGCAGAAACACACACTATCATCAGAACACACACACACACACACACTCCTGCAGAAACACACACTATCATCAGAACACACACACACACACACACACACACCTGCAGAAACACACACTATCATCAGAACACACACACACACACACACTCCTGCAGAAACACACACTATCATCAGAACACACACACACACACACACACACACACACACACACACACACTCCTGCAGAAACACACACTCCTGCAGAAACACACACTATCATCAGAACACACACACACACACACACACACACCTGCAGAAACACACACTATCATCAGAACACACACACACACACACACTCCTGCAGAAACACACACTATCATCAGAACACACACACACACACACACACACACACACACACACACACACACGCCTGCAGAAACACACACTCCTGCAGAAACACACACTATCATCAGAACACACACACACACACACACACACACCTGCAGAAACACACACTATCATCAGAACACACACACACACACACACTCCTGCAGAAACACACACTATCATCAGAACACACACACACACACACACACACACTCCTGCAGAAACAACGGTAACTACTGTTCGCTGTGTTTTCCAGCATCATACTGTAACAATCTAAATAGTGTTTTGTCAGCTACAGTATAAACCTGTTGTTATTATTGTTATATTTGTTATTATTATAAACTGTTTTCTACTATATCTGCTAAGCCGGCCTTCAGCTGTTAATGTAAAACAGTAACACACCGTATTAGTGCAGTATGAGCAGAGCTCAGTGCTGAACCGCAGAGAGCAGCAGGGTGATTCTTAGACTATGGGCACTTTTATGTACTTTGGTCATATTTTTTAAAATACATACAATTTTGGACAAAATCCTCTTTCTCTTTCAAACTAACAATAAAACCTCCTTAAAAACTTTTTACTACCTTTCTATTATGATTTTTTCATACTTTTCAACCTCCTTATAGGTGTCAAAATCACTGTTTTCTCCCTGTCGCACACCCAGACTTTTTAACTTCAACAATGAAAATACAGTTTAAAAGTATGACTTATCTGGTAACTATTAATATACCTAAATTAAGCACTAGTAAAATAATTAAAATACATTATAGTATTTAATGTGAGACCACCATCAATATTACTTTTTATACAAAATATAGCTGTCGCACAGTATCGGTGTCATTTCCACCACAACACTGTAATGTCCCTTTAAAAAGTTTGTGTGAAAGATTGTTGAGGTGGTTTCTATGGAAATGTTCAGAGACATCAGAGCACATGTGGGACATGGAGGCCATTTTAAATTTTCATCAAGAACAAAATAAGAAAAATCAAGGTAAATATTGCTTGATCAGTTAATATATTTATTCTACGTCATTTCCAAACATGCTGTACCTTCAAGGGTGTTTTTAAAAAGTAAAAGAATTTAAGTTAAATAAGAGTATTTTGCATGCATGAAATGCTGAGTATTAATTCAAAGCTAATCAGTGACGCCATCTTCCATTTTCTCACAAAAAACTACAGAAATGTCATTTCCAGCACACTGCCCTCTGTGGTGGAAATGACAGCATGTGGTGGAAATGACATTTATGATTACAAAGTACAATTGATATGGATTGCAAGAGTAGATTGACTTTGTGAATTGAGTTTACTGAGTGTGATGAGTTTAAGAGTTTTTCAAATAAATATTTCTCTAAATATTACTGTTTCTCTACATTCACGTTAATTCATTGTCATTTCCATCACCACACACATTTTTTAAAAACATTTAAAAAGTTCTCATCACACATTAAAAATGTATCCACAATTTACGAGATCATGCTCTACTTACAGTTTTTCTCGATTGCTTAAACACATTTCTTGAAACTATGCCTCGTATTCTCAAAACTATAAACACAAATCCATAACGTCTCACCCAATTCCCCAAACATCCTATTTTCAGGTCAAAATGAAGCTCTACACTCAAAACCATTCACTCTCGCTGAAAAACCAAACTTTGCCCTCAGACAGGACACACAAGCCATCAAAATCACACACACTACAACATAGTCTAAGACACTGGTGCAATAAATTCAAAACAACATTTCCAAAACTGGTAAGTTATGTTGCTTGTGGTCCATTTTTATTCATACACAGAAAACACACACACACAAAAATATTTTTTTTTCCTGTTTTACTCTTTTTTTATTGGAATAAAATACGTATTGGAATGGTAAAGAGTGTTGGGACGTAACAGGAGGGCCTCCACTCAAGGATACAATATGATGGACACGTCTAAGAATGTTCCACATATGGTTGAAATACCTAGAAAGATAACATTCTGGGAGTCAAGACTATAAAGGAGAAAGGAAGCCCTCCCTTCACTGTCACACTCTGTGCCACACTGTGTGACTGTACGACTGCTGGCCTTTTCTTGCAAGAAAATAAACCTCATCAAAGACTATTGGAAATGTTTGTCTCTTATTCAGTGATAGAATTGTGTTTGCCACCACACCTCCCTGAAGGTTCTCGAGGCGACGGTGAAGCAGAATTTTGTTTGCCACCACTCCTCCCTGAAGGCTCTCGAGGCGACGGTAAAGCGACTCAAATTTGGCCTTACTCGTAGCCGAGCCTCCCTCATAGTCATACCATTGATAAAGACATGGGCAACTAGAGTGGCTTGAATTTCATCTGAGACTGCTTGTCTTCTTGTCCTTGCCCTTCATCCTCCTCATTCTTATCCCTCTTCCTTCATGTCTTTCTGGATCCATTGTTCCAAAACGCAATAAACTGATTTGGGCCCTTTTATATATCTATTGAAGTTCTGATTGATGTGTGTTAAATTGACTCTCAGTGTTTCCACCTGGGTAATTGTGTGCTAACTGAGCTGAAGCTGTGCTGACTTGAGTGAACAATTTTGAATGCTAGTGCTTTCTAAATGACAACATGGTCTAAGCAATGAGAAATGAAGGGATTTGTGTGTAGAGTTTTGCAGTGACAGTTCAACAAATCTGACTCATGTGTCAAAACAGGGAATAGTGTTTATAGTTTAGTGAAATGGGTGTGCTTTTTGATAAATGGCGTTATGGTTTTGAAATTTTAGTTCAAAGGCCTGGTTATAGTGTTTAAGCAATCGAGAAAAACTGTAATATAAAAATTCAAGTTATTTATTTTCTAATAAGCTCTTGCCCAAACCAATATTAAATTTCAGAGTGTGACAGGTGTACAGTTCACCATTTGGTCCTTAGGGCAGTTAATTTATCTCATTGACAAATGTATAATTTTTGTACATTGTGGAAAAACTGATAAAACTAGTTACAAAAATGATCTTAGACAATTCTTGAGTGGCATAAGTTATTCTGTTTTTAAATAACAGCTGTATATAGAGATGTGGTGGAAATGACATTTGTTCATTGCAGGTCGGAAAAAATGTAAAATATTAACAATTTCTCTTGTAATCTAAGTTTGTCCTCTTACAGACCTTAAAACTAGACAAATTATTTAAACTTATGAGACTGTGTTACGTGGCTTTTGAACAAGTTTTTTTTATTCAACTTCTCAAGCCTAAAAGTGCCCCTAGTTGAAGAAACGGCCAGCAGTGACCGGCTCTGAGGGAACGCTGACCTGAACGAAACACTGTAAAGCAAGTTTACTGAGGAAACATTTACAGTCAAACCTCATCATTTTAGAGTATGTTTAGAGAATTTAGAGAGTTTAGAGAATGGTAATGAAATATGAGCAGAACTCAGCTGATATTTGACTGGTTTTGTCCGTCCTTCTGTTAGACTGTCTCACACATGAATTATGTTGAATATCTGTCAGCAGTTAAATTTAACTACACAATTAGATAATACCAGTTTAGCTCAACCAATCACCAAGCAATGCTTCATTGTGTTCAGTCTGTGTGTAATAAGAGCATTAGCAATTAAAGACAACACACTTCAGCAGAACAAACATGATCAGCTCAAAGAGTCGGAAAAATATAAATTATCAATATTATTATTATAAATATTACTGGTAGTCGCTGTATGAAGAATATTTGGGTATAATATGTCTCAGTTTACTTTATCTTGCTCTCCTGACTTACACTAATGAACTCTAGTGTCCTGATCACACTAGTGGAACAATATCAGAGATGATCTCTGGTGTCTGAATCATGTTTGGTTTGACTGTATATTATTAGATAACCCAGACTCTGAGACTGCTATAAACTCAAAGCTGTGTGTTTATCTGAAGATTATATCACTAAAATCTGAGCCTAACAGGACTTAAAGTAACATTTCCATTTTAACGCAGTGTATAATTTCCACAGTTTCCACAGGATGAAAAATAAGCGTTACAGTAATTCCCGGATTCCTCGTGATGATCCATGAGTTTATTAAACTATACAAATAAACATTCAGTGTTTCTAAACCTCGTCCTCAGTGTTCATGAAGATTAAACTGCAGATCGTAAAACTCGCTCTGAACTCATTATTCCTGAAGACAAACAGCGGATGTTAAAATGAGTCTGTAGAATCACTCACACACACACACACACACACACACTCACACACACACACACACACACACTCACACACAGGTGGAGTTTATTCTGTTCACACGAACTTCCTGCTGTGAATGACAGGAGAAAACAATGGAACAGATCTAATCACACACACACACACACACACACACACACACACACACACACACTCTCTCTCTCTCTCTCTCTCTCTCTCTCTCTCTCTCTCTCTCTCTCACACACACACACAGCGACTGAAAAAATCCCTGAAAATATATAGAAATGCAAGGGTGTTTCTGAAAACATTAAGAGTTGATGTCTCAGGTTTATGTAAGTGTTCCACACATGATCGTTGTATGTGTGTGTGTGTCATCAGGAATGAGCAGAGTTTTCTAATGAAACACAAGAGATGTTAGTTTGATTGTGTGTCTAATGTCTAATGTATAAAAAACTTGTGTTGTCTGAAGATTAGGTATACGAGTGAATGTTTTCACTGAATGAGCTCAAGTTCCACTAGTGTGTAAATATAGGCTATATATGTTGTACGAGTTTACATGTTTCTTCTGTTTACACGCTTATTCATATCATCAATAAAGCTCCTGATTCTGATATTTGAAATGATCGTCGTTTTTACAGTTGAATCTGTGAATGAGTGGATGACCGCGCGCGTGCACAGGTAACCCGATTAAAGAGCGCGTGATGATTGACAGGTGTCACTCACAGCAGCGCAGCGTGAGAATCGGATTATATCTCGAGGATCTCCTGTGATCAGTAACTCACCTCAGGAACACAGCAAACACAACTCATCCATACATCAAAAACAGGAAACATAATGAAACAATCATCCAGTAGAATATGACAAACATATAGTGCAGTGGAACAGAGTCTAACATCGCTTCACAATAAATCTATAGAAGTTTTGATTATTCATGTGTGTAAATATGCTAGTAATAATGAAGAGCAACACACTGACCTGAGACGGCGAGCATCATCATCATCATCATCATCATCATCAAATGAGCCCGTTGAACACGCATGAGTCCGATCACACACACACACACAAAAACACACACACTCACACACTCGTCTGATCCTCCCGACACATGCACGCGCCGCGCGCTCCCGCTCCTCAGGAAACACAGTAGCCCAATTACATGTGTGAATGTCATTAAGATCATTAAATATGAATCAAAGTCTGCGGGATCTTTATTCAGAATTAACTTTCAAACTGTACAAACTTTTTTTTCAAAAGAGTGTTCAGTGCCTCTTTTTCTATAAATGCTTTGACATTCTTTGCACAAACAAACCTGCAAGGTCAACTTTCTCAGAACGTTCTGGCAAGGCTCTGTCAATGTTATTTAAAAGCTTGAGTAACGTTCAGAGAGCATTCTAAAGTAGCGTTCAGAGAACATTCAAAAGTAGCGTTCAGAGAACATTCAAAAGTAACGTTCAGAGAACATTCAAAAGTAACGTTCAGAGAACATTCAAAAGTAACGTTCAGAGAACATTCAAAAGTAACGTTCAGAGAGCATTCTAAAGTAGCGTTCAGAGAACATTCAAAAGTAACGTTCAGAGAACATTCTAAAGTAACGTTTAGAGAACATTCTAAAGTAACATTCAGAGAACATTCAAAAGTAACGTTCAGAGAACATTTAAAAGTAACGTTCAGAGAACATTCTAAAGTAACGTTCAGAGAACATTCAAAAGTAACGTTCAGAGAACATTCAAAAGTAACATTCAGAGAACATTCAAAAGTAACGTTCAGAGAACATTCTACAGTAACATTCAGAGAACATTCAAAAGTAACTTTCAGAGAACATTCAGAGAACATTCTAAAGTAACGTTCAGAGAACATTCAAAAGTAACGTTTAGAGAACATTCTAAAGTAGCGTTCAGAGAGCATTCTAAAGTAATGTTCAGAGAACATTCAAAAGTAACGTTCAGAGAACATTCAAAAGTAACGTTCAGAGAACATTCTAAAGTAACGTTCAGAGAGCATTCTAAAGTAATGTTCAGAGAACATTCAAAAGTAACGATCAGAGAACATTCTAAAGTAACGTTCAGAGAACATTCAAAAGTAACGTTCAGAGAACATTCAAAAGTAACGTTCAGAGAGCATTCTAAAGTAATGTTCAGAGAACATTCTAAAGTAACGTTCAGAGAACATTCAAAAGTAACGTTCAGAGAACATTCAAAAGTAACGTTCAGAGAACATTCAAAAGTAACGTTCAGAGAACATTCAAAAGTAACGTTCAGAGAGCATTCTAAAGTAGCGTTCAGAGAACATTCAAAAGTAACGTTCAGAGAACATTCTAAAGTAACGTTTAGAGAACATTCTAAAGTAACATTCAGAGAACATTCAAAAGTAACGTTCAGAGAACATTCAAAAGTAACGTTCAGAGAACATTCTAAAGTAAAGTTCAGAGAACATTCAAAAGTAACGTTCAGAGAACATTCAAAAGTAACATTCAGAGAACATTCAAAAGTAACATTCAGAGAACATTCAAAAGTAACGTTCAGAGAGCATTCTAAAGTAGCGTTCAGAGAACATTCAAAAGTAACGTTCAGAGAACATTCTAAAGTAACGTTTAGAGAACATTCTAAAGTAACATTCAGAGAACATTCAAAAGTAACGTTCAGAGAACATTTAAAAGTAACGTTCAGAGAACATTCTAAAGTAACGTTCAGAGAACATTCAAAAGTAACGTTCAGAGAACATTCAAAAGTAACATTCAGAGAACATTCAAAAGTAACGTTCAGAGAACATTCTACAGTAACATTCAGAGAACATTCAAAAGTAACTTTCAGAGAACATTCAGAGAACATTCTAAAGTAACGTTCAGAGAACATTCAAAAGTAACGTTTAGAGAACATTCTAAAGTAGCGTTCAGAGAGCATTCTAAAGTAATGTTCAGAGAACATTCAAAAGTAACGTTCAGAGAACATTCAAAAGTAACGTTCAGAGAACATTCTAAAGTAACGTTCAGAGAGCATTCTAAAGTAATGTTCAGAGAACATTCAAAAGTAACGATCAGAGAACATTCTAAAGTAACGTTCAGAGAACATTCAAAAGTAACGTTCAGAGAACATTCAAAAGTAACGTTCAGAGAGCATTCTAAAGTAATGTTCAGAGAACATTCTAAAGTAACGTTCAGAGAACATTCAAAAGTAACGTTCAGAGAACATTCAAAAGTAACGTTCAGAGAACATTCAAAAGTAACGTTCAGAGAACATTCAAAAGTAACGTTCAGAGAGCATTCTAAAGTAGCGTTCAGAGAACATTCAAAAGTAACGTTCAGAGAACATTCTAAAGTAACGTTTAGAGAACATTCTAAAGTAACATTCAGAGAACATTCAAAAGTAACGTTCAGAGAACATTCAAAAGTAACGTTCAGAGAACATTCTAAAGTAACGTTCAGAGAACATTCAAAAGTAACGTTCAGAGAACATTCAAAAGTAACATTCAGAGAACATTCAAAAGTAACGTTCAGAGAACATTCTACAGTAACATTCAGAGAACATTCAAAAGTAACTTTCAGAGAACATTCAGAGAACATTCTAAAGTAACGTTCAGAGAACATTCAAAAGTAACGTTTAGAGAACATTCTAAAGTAGCGTTCAGAGAGCATTCTAAAGTAATGTTCAGAGAACATTCAAAAGTAACGTTCAGAGAACATTCTAAAGTAACGTTTAGAGAACATTCTAAAGTAACATTCAGAGAACATTCAAAAGTAACGTTCAGAGAACATTCTAAAGTAACGTTCAGAGAGCATTCTAAAGTAATGTTCAGAGAACATTCAAAAGTAACGTTCAGAGAACATTCAAAAGTAACGTTCAGAGAACATTCTACAGTAACATTCAGAGAACATTCAAAAGTAACTTTCAGAGAACATTCAGAGAACATTCTAAAGTAACGTTCAGAGAACATTCAAAAGTAACGTTTAGAGAACATTCTAAAGTAGCGTTCAGAGAGCATTCTAAAGTAATGTTCAGAGAACATTCAAAAGTAACGTTCAGAGAACATTCAAAAGTAACGTTCAGAGAACATTCTAAAGTAACGTTCAGAGAGCATTCTAAAGTAATGTTCAGAGAACATTCAAAAGTAACGATCAGAGAACATTCTAAAGTAACGTTCAGAGAACATTCAAAAGTAACGTTCAGAGAACATTCAAAAGTAACGTTCAGAGAGCATTCTAAAGTAATGTTCAGAGAACATTCTAAAGTAACGTTCAGAGAACATTCAAAAGTAACGTTCAGAGAACATTCAAAAGTAACGTTCAGAGAACATTCAAAAGTAACGTTCAGAGAACATTCAAAAGTAACGTTCAGAGAGCATTCTAAAGTAGCGTTCAGAGAACATTCAAAAGTAACGTTCAGAGAACATTCTAAAGTAACGTTTAGAGAACATTCTAAAGTAACATTCAGAGAACATTCAAAAGTAACGTTCAGAGAACATTCAAAAGTAACGTTCAGAGAACATTCTAAAGTAACGTTCAGAGAACATTCAAAAGTAACGTTCAGAGAACATTCAAAAGTAACATTCAGAGAACATTCAAAAGTAACGTTCAGAGAACATTCTACAGTAACATTCAGAGAACATTCAAAAGTAACTTTCAGAGAACATTCAGAGAACATTCTAAAGTAACGTTCAGAGAACATTCAAAAGTAACGTTTAGAGAACATTCTAAAGTAGCGTTCAGAGAGCATTCTAAAGTAATGTTCAGAGAACATTCAAAAGTAACGTTCAGAGAACATTCTAAAGTAACGTTTAGAGAACATTCTAAAGTAACATTCAGAGAACATTCAAAAGTAACGTTCAGAGAACATTCTAAAGTAACGTTCAGAGAGCATTCTAAAGTAATGTTCAGAGAACATTCAAAAGTAACGTTCAGAGAACATTCAAAAGTAACGTTCAGAGAGCATTCTAAAGTAATGTTCAGAGAACATTCTAAAGTAACGTTCAGAGAACATTCAAAAGTAACGTTCAGAGAACATTCAAAAGTAACGATCAGAGAACATTCAAAAGTAACGTTCAGAGAACATTCTAAAGTAACGATCAGAGAACATTCAAAAGTAATGTTCAGAGAACATTCAAAAGTAGCGTTCAGAGAACATTCAAAAGTAACGTTCAGAGAACATTCAAAAGTAACGATCAGAGAACATTCAAAAGTAACGTTCAGAGAACATTCAAAAGTAACGTTCAGAGAACATTCTAAAGTAACATTCAGAGAACATTCAAAAGTAACGTTCAGAGAACATTCAAAAGTAACGTTCAGAGAACATTCTAAAGTAACGTTCAGAGAACATTCAAAAGTAACGTTCAGAGAACATTCAAAAGTAACATTCAGAGAACATTCAAAAGTAACGTTCAGAGAACATTCTAAAGTAACATTCAGAGAACATTCAAAAGTAACTTTCAGAGAACATTCAGAGAACATTCTAAAGTAACGTTCAGAGAACATTCAAAAGTAACGTTTAGAGAACATTCTAAAGTAGCGTTCAGAGAGCATTCTAAAGTAATGTTCAGAGAACATTCTAAAGTAACGTTCAGAGAACATTCAAAAGTAACAATCAGAGAACATTCTAAAGTAACAATCAGAGAACATTCAAAAGTAACATTCAGAGAACATTCAAAAGTAACGTTCAGAGAACATTCTAAAGTAACGTTCAGAGAACATTCAAAAGTAACGTTCAGAGAACATTCAAAAGTAACGTTCAGAGAACATTCAAAAGTAACGTTCAGAGAACATTCTAAAGTAACGATCAGAGAACATTCAAAAGTAACGTTCAGAGAACATTCAAAAGTAGCGTTCAGAGAACATTCAAAAGTAACGTTCAGAGAACATTCAAAAGTAACTTTCAGAGAACATTCAAAAGTAGCGTTCAGAGAACATTCTAAGGAAACATTCAGAGAACATTCTAAAGTAACGTTCAGAGAACATTCAAAAGTAACGTTCAGAGAACATTCTAAAGTAACGATCAGAGAACATTCAAAAGTAACGTTCAGAGAACATTCAAAAGTAGCGTTCAGAGAACATTCAAAAGTAACGTTCAGAGAACATTCAAAAGTAGCGTTCAGAGAACATTCAAAAGTAACGATCAGAGAACATTCAAAAGTAACGATCAGAGAACATTCTAAAGTAACGTTCAGAGAACATTCAAAAGTAACAATCAGAGAACATTCAAAAGTAACAATCAGAGAACATTCAAAAGTAACATTCAGAGAACATTCAAAAGTAACAATCAGAGAACATTCAAAAGTAACATTCAGAGAACATTCAAAAGTAACGTTCAGAGAACATTCTAAAGTAACGTTCAGAAAAAAAATCAAAAACATTAAAAAAAAATAAAATTCAGAAATAAAGTTTTTATAACTTGACGGGAGCGTTAGAACTTAAAGCATATTTTTTGTTATGGATCGTTTTTTTTATAGAAAGCTGAAAAGCTTTCATTTTCAAATCTAACACATTAACAACATTTCCGCAATTGGCCCGGGAGTTTGGCATCGGGAGCAATGAATTTTTAAAATACCTACAACTCAAATCTTCTGTTCTGGCAAAAATAAACATCAGAGCCACAAATTTAGAACTTCCACAAGCAATATCAGACTTGGTTAACATTTCCTCTCCAAAGAAACTTCTCTCTAAAATATACAAAATCATTTCAAATCAACTTCAGACCATATACGATCTCTCAATAGCTCCTGATGCCAACTTCTGGACCCAAATCTGTAAAAACATTTATCTCAAGTCCAAAAATGCTAATCTTCAATTAATACAATACAAAACACTTCATAGAACACATTACACGGGCAATAGATTAGCTAAAATGGGTCTCACATCAGAAGTTTGCACACATTGCAATCACAATTCTACAGATACATACATCCATGCAACCTGGCACTGCACTCCAATCAAACACTTTTGGGAAGAGGTCACACAGTCACTATCCACTATAGTCGGCTGCCGCATCCCACTATCGCCCTCTCTTTGCTTGCTGGGGGACCTCACAATAATTACTGATAAAAATATAAACTCTAAAATGCTCCTCATAGCTCTAACCATCGCCAAGAAAACTATCCTCATGAACTGGAAAACTCATAACAACATACACATTAACCACTGGAAAAATCTCATTACAGACTTCATTACAATGGAATACACATCTCCCCCTTATAATTACACATCTGAAACCGACCTCTGCCATCCAACACTTTCTGACCTCTTACAACTATGAATCCCTTCTCTCCTCTCAACTCCGACTCCTCCCACCTTTTAATCAACCCACGGATATTACTGCATTTTTGTTATTTTTGTCATCATTGTCATTTTTTTCATTACTGTTATTGTTATGATTACTATTATTATTTTTATTATTGTTGTAATTGCTGTTGTTATTGTCGTTGCTCTCATCATTGTTATCACCATTGCCATCATCATCATCATCATTATTATTATTATTATTATTATTATTATTATTGCTGTTTTGGAATTACTAACCTGGTGTTCATTGTTATCAGCACTGCTACGGTTAAATCAATTGATTATTTCCAATTCCCCCCTAATCTTTTCATGTTTTTTTAATGCACCACAACGTAGAATAGAAAAAAAAGAAGAAAAAAAAAAGAAAATATATACATTGAAAAACCTCATAAACACTCAGGCAGGCAAGACAGGCGAGAAGTGGTTTCCATAGGACAGCATCTCTGTCCCAAGTTGAGACACTCTCACACTGTACCGCTTCTTTTAATGCACCTTAGACACTACACATAACATACCAAAAAAATAAAATAATTGTATAGGAGAAAATAGGGACTGAAGAGATGTGGGGGGAGGGTTATCTTATATTATCTTATTATATTATCTTCTATTATTATCTTACTATCTAAAAATTAATTTATCTATAGAGAGTGCTGACAATGGTAATTGTTACATAGGAGAAAATATAGAAATAAAAATAAAAATTGACTAATACAATGTTGGCAGTATGATGGTAGTGAGGAGTGGTGGTGGTGATGGTAATGAAGATGGTAATAAATAATAAATGGTTACTTTGCTTATGCATACACACACACACACACACACACACACACACACACACACTCACACCCACACACACCTATACATTTACACACTTTTATTTCACTTCTGGAATTCTGGAATTACTAGATTGTTCGTTACTGCACTATTTTGGTCTGTATGTCTGTCTGTTAAATTAAAAAAAATAAAAATAGAAAGCAATCCTAAACCATTACAAACTATTTCCTAAAAATAACCAAACTGCAACCGTAAAATAATGTTAATGTAATATTTATGTTTGCTGCACTGCAAAACAATGATCAATATGTTTTGACAAGACATGTTTTGACATTGCTTTAACTCATCAAAATATGTTAAGCAACTTTTGTTCTAAGTTATACAAGATTCAACTCTTTTTTAAAGTCAGTTTACGGTAATTTAAGTTGAAATGACTTAAACTTCCAAGTTGATTGTACTTTAAGTCAGCAGTGTTTTACGGTGTGCAGAGCCCTCTTGTGGACTTCAGTGAACATGAGTGTGTTCTGGAGCTTCAGCACATGGTGGCGCTGCAGACTCTCATGAAACACGAGTCTTCCTGCTTCTGTCACCTCATCATCATGTGTTCTGCTCTCTCATCACACACACTAATACAGTCTTGAATATAGAGCATACTGACAGAGAGCGCGCCAGTGCTGATGCATTTATAGATCATTCACATCGCTTCATTTCTTCTGTGTGAAGTTAAAACTATCTAAAGGATAAAATCATACTTTAATACTCAACACTGTAGAAATAATATTCAGCTTTATTATCTCACAGACAACTTCATATTGTCTCTATAAAACAGCAATAGAACATCATTTAGGCAGAAGGAAACTGATCATTTTCATATTTAATATACAAATATTTCAGTAACACTTTTTAATAAGGTTTCATTAGTTAACATGATCTAACAACGAATACTTCTACAGCATTTACTAATATATGATTAAAATCGGTAACTTTATTTTACAGTGTCGTTGTTACACGTTACATGCAGTTACTATAGTAATAACTATAAATTATGCATAATTACATGCAATTAACCCTAAACCAAACACTCAGACTAACCCTATAAGGAGTGCACGTAGTTCATTATTATTACTCAGTACTTACATGTAGGATTACACTGTCATACTGCCATCTTAAAGTAAAGGGTAACACTTTATTTTAGTGTCGTTGTTACACGTTACATGCAGTTACTATAGTAATAACAATAAATTACACATAATTACATGCAACTAACCCTAAACCAGTGAGTAATGTAGTGTGAGATGTGTGTGTTCTCGACGAGTGTGTGAGAGAAAGCAGCAGCTGAGCTGGGAAAGAGAGCAGGAGAGAGAGAGAGAGAGAGAGAGAGAGAGAGAGAGAGAGAGAGAGAGAGAGAGAAAGAGGGCAGGAGAGAGAGAGAAAGAGGGCAGGAGAGAGAGAGAGAGAGAGAGAGAGAGAGAGAGAGAGAGAGAGAGAGAGAGAGAGAGAGAGAGAGAGAAAGAGGGCAGGAGAGAGAGAGAGAGAGAGGGCAGGAGAGAGAGAGAGAGTTTTTTTTTTTTGTTTTTTTTTTTGTTTCTTGTTTATATAAATGTATTCATGCATTTGTTTACTGATTGATTTATTGAATTTATTGATTATTTGTGTATGTAATGTCCATTTATGTAATGGCCAATGCTTTGGCAATACTGTACAAGTCATGCCAATAAAGCTCATTTGAATTTGAGTGTGTGTGTGTGTGTGTGTGAGAGAGAGAGAGAGAGAGAGAGAGAGAGAGAACGAGGGCGTTTGAGGTTTCCTTTTCCTGTAGCGAAACACAGAGACACTGAGAGATCAGAACAGCTCGACTTCAGGACAGAAACCATCTTCTTCATCTTCATCATCTTCTTCTTCATCTTCATCTTCAGCAGAGATGATCCTCGCGGGCCTCGTGTTTCTGATGCTCACGGCAGCGGTGGACACTCAAGGTGACGATCACTAACATTCTGAGCTCATATATTCAATGTTTGATATGAACATCCACAGTTATTACATGTTGCTCGTTTCATTTGGGCTTCCATTGTTGTGCTTGTTTCTGTCGAAGACATCACCACCACAGACACCGGTGTCATCCTGACCTGCTCAGGAGCAGAAGGAGTAAAGTGGTGGCAGGGAACGAAAGAACTGATAAATGAAATGGAGGAGAAGCACAAGTACACAGTTCCAGCGGTACAGGGACTAGTGGAAGGAGAGTTCAGCTGTGAATATACACCACAGGATTCAACAACAAAAGTCAAAGACCTGTTCTATCTCAGTGTAAAGGGTGAGGAAACTTCATCTTGATCATTATGAGATGTTTTTCATCACACACACGCTCACGTCACTCTCTCTCTCTCTCCGTCAGTGTGTGAGAACTGCTACGAGTTGAGCGGGTTGATGGCGTCGGGCGTCATATTCAGTGATTTACTGTTTACAGGAGCCGTTATTCTCATCGTCTACATGTGTGCGCGGAAGAACACTGGCAGCACACAGCAGAAGGGTAAAACACACACACACACACACACACACACACACACACACTCAAACACACACACACACACACACACACACACACACACTCAAACACACGCACACACACACACACACACACTCACACACTCAAACACACACACTAGCACACACTAGCACACACTCAAACATATTCTCACACACTAGCACACACTCTCACTCACACACACACACACACACACACACACACACACACATTATTGTGTGTTGAACAGAAGAAGCTCACACAGGTCTGGAACAGCATGAGGGAGAGTAAATGTTTGGGTGAACTATCACTTTAACACAAAACATTTCAACATTTTGATTGTTTAATTTGTTTTACATTCACAGCATCCAAACCTCGAGCAGCGAGCGCTCCTCCAGTTCCAAACCCAGACTATGAGGTGCGTGTGTGGAATAATGTCACAGATTCATTTCATAAGACATTGCATGTGCTTATTAATGAGTCTTTGAGAAAACAGTTAAAGTGTGTTGTGATTGGTCAATAATCCAGGGTTGCCATAGTAACAGCTGTTCCCGCTAACAAAAACATGAACCAAGAACATTCAACTAACTTTCCAATAGGCTTTATGCCCAGCTCCACTACTTCCTGAACTTCAGCCAGCTCCTTTGTTTCCTGTCTGCCATTATTGGACAAACTGATTAATCCAGGTGTGTCTGACCTCAGTAACAATAATCAGACACACCTGGATTAATCAGTTTGTCCAATAATGGCAGACAGGAAACAAAGGAGCTGGCTGAAGTTCAGGAAGTAGTGGAGCTGGGCATAAAGCCTATTGAGTTATGAAGAGGTTATCTCTGAATGTTTAAAACGTCGAGTTTTTAAAAGATCTGGTTGTGCGAATGCTGGCATAATATTACATTTCATCGTTATGCAAACATTATGGGAACGTTCTGAAAACAGGAGTAACATTTAAAAATCTATAAATAATTATTAAAAAAAATAAATAATTATATTAGCGTTACTGGAAGAACGTTTATTACTTTGATAGAACTTTGACACAACTTTGCTTGTCCGCTGGATCACTCTTCAGCAACATGATGATTTGTGTTATTTACGCAACATTAAAAAGTAACGTTCATTACGTTCATGATGATTTGTGTTATTTACGCAACAAGAGTTCCTGTCATATACTGAATATATTCTATATTCCACACTGTCTGACACGAGCACAAGAGTCTTATTGAATCATGTGTGAATGTCTCTCAGATGACGAACTGTAATTGTGTGACTGTAATTGTGTGACTGTAATTGTGTGACTGTAATTGTGTAACTGTAATTGTGTGACTGTAATTGTGTGACTGTAATTGTGTGACTGTAACTGTGTGACTGTAATTGTGTGACTGTAATTGTGTAACTGTAACTGTGTGACTGTAATTGTGTGACTGTAACTGTGTGACTGTAATTGTGTGACTGTAATTGTGTGACTGTAATTGTGTGACTGTAATTGTGTAACTGTAATTGTGTGACTGTAATTGTGTGACTGTAACTGTGTGACTGTAATTGTGTGACTGTAATTGTGTAACTGTAACTGTGTGACTGTAATTGTGTGACTGTAACTGTGTGACTGTAATTGTGTGACTGTAACTGTGTGACTGTAATTGTGTGACTGTAATTGTGTAACTGTAATTGTGTGACTGTAATTGTGTGACTGTAACTGTGTGACTGTAATTGTGTGACTGTAATTGTGTAACTGTAACTGTGTGACTGTAATTGTGTGACTGTAATTGTGTGATGTTTGTGTTGTTCCAGCGGCTGAACCAGCACACGCTCAGCAGTGGTTTGTACGCCGGCCTCAAGTAGACGTGTAGAAGACATTTACTGTAAAACCCTGATGAATCATAGCGTCTCGTACACAGTCCCATTCCTTCCACAGTGTGTGTTATTGATTATTGATGTGTTAGAGTCAGAATGTGACTCGCTGATCAGTGTTTCCTGATGTTTGTGTGTGTTTGTGGAAACTTCTGCTCACGAAACATCGGAAACTCATGATGGAAACATCAGCATGTGAAATACTGTAACTAAACACGTCTGTCTTTGAGCTTCGATGTTTTGAAGAGTGTGTCTTGTCTCGTGTTTGTAATCTTCACAGACGTGTGTGTGTTGTTTTGATCTGCAAGTGCAACGATTCATTCTAGATTTTTATCTTATGCAAAATTATTTAAATCAACATCTAAACTGAGGTGAGGGTTGAGTGATGCAACGTTTTGCTGTACTGGAAAAAAATAAAAGTGAAAAATAAAGTTGATTTTGTGTAACTGTGTGTGTGATTTCTGCCTTAAATAGATTATTCTTACGTTGGCCACTTTTCAAACCTCTTCAACATCAGTCTGTGAGAGCTATCGTTGCTTTGGCACAGAATGCAGTAAATGACCACATCTTTCAAATTACATCAATTCTTTTCTCACACAAACACCCTCTAAACTCCTCTCCTCTCAAAACTTCAACACATAATACAAAACTGAATAAGACCGCAAACTGCTACTTTTCTACAGTAATATAAGAGAGACAGTAGGGTTGATGTGGATGGACTTGTGTCGGGCCTAACCCTAACCCTAACCCAGCCTGCAAGCATCCCGCTATTGCATTACCTCCCTCCCCAAACCAGTGCTGGGGTTTACACACTCTCAAAACTGGGTTGTTTTCAACCCAAGGGCTGGGTAAATATAAGACAGAACACATGTTGGGTTAATTTTACCCAGCAAATTGGGTCGTTTATTTAACCCAGTATAGTTGATTCATTTTTCTTATAATACTAGCTTCTTTTTATTTTACTTCATACACAAATTAGTGTCTACAGATCTCTAAACCTTTTTAAAAGAGTCGAAACAACCACTGGCTTGCATGATAATTCCTTTATTTTAAATCATATTTTACAGTATAGTATATTTTATATAATTTTTAATACATATTGTCAACATTTAAGCTTGTTTAACAAATATTAGAAGTAAACCTTTTTGAAGTAATTCGAGTGTAATGGCCCAGTCTCTGTTGTGTGTCTCCACTGTAACGCACTGGATCTCGTGAGCTTGTGTTCAGCAGAGGAACTTATAACTCCAGACACCGTCCTGCGCTTCACTCGTGGCCCAAATATGACTGACTCCATAACCTGTCCATAAACTATCAGTGGACAGTTCTGAGAACATATTTTAACATCATATGTAATTATATTCTGTATATATTTGAATAAAATCATAAAATGTTATGCAAGGCATCAGGCGTTTCACAAACAAAAAGACCATTTTGACGGAGCTGCACTGCTCTCTCCTGAAGAGGTCACAAAAAGCCAGCGATTAACAACTCAACACCTGGGTTGTTACGTCTGACCCAGGATCTGGGTAACACAAGAACACTACCCAAATACTGGGTTGTTACGTCTGACCCAGGATCTGGGTAACACAAGAACACTACTCAAACACTGGGTTGTTACGTCTGACCCAGGATCTGTGTTACACAAGAACACTACCCAAACACTGGGTTGTTACGTCTGACCCAGGATCTGTGTAACACAAGAACACTACTCAAACACTGGGTTGTTACGTCTGACCCAGGATCTGGGTAACACAAGAGCACTACCCAAACACTGGGTTGTTACGTCTGACCCAGTATCTGGGTAACACAAGAACACTACTCAAACACTGGGTTGTTACGTCTGACCCAGGATCTGGGTAACACAAGAGCACTACCCAAACACTGGGTTGTTACATCTGACCCAGGATCTGTGTAACACACGAACACTACCCAAACACTGGGTTGTTACGTCTGACCCAGGATCTGTGTTACACAAGAACACTACCCAAACACTGGGTTGTTACGTCTGACCCAGGATCTGGGTAACACAAGAACACTACCCAAACACTGGGTTGTTACGTCTGACCCAGGATCTGTGTTACACAAGAACACTACCCAAATACTGGGTTGTTACGTCTGACCCAGGATCTGGGTAACACAAGAACACTACCCAAACACTGGGTTGTTACGTCTGACCCAGGATCTGTGTAACACACGAACACTACCCAAACACTGGGTTGTTACGTCTGACCCAGGATCTGGGTAACACAAGAACACTACCCAAACACTGGGTTCAGGATCTGTGTAACACACGAACACTATCCAAACACTGGGTTGTTACGTCTGACCCGGGATCTGTGTAACACAAGAACACTATCCAAACACTGGGTTGTTACGTCTGACCCAGGATCTGTGTAACACAAGAACACTACTCAAACACTGGGTTGTTTCGTCTGACCCAGGATCTGGGTAACACAAGAACACTACCCAAACACTGGGTTGTTACGTCTGACCCAGGATCTGGATATAACACAAGAACACTACTCAAACACTGGGTTGTTACGTCTGACCCAGGATCTGGGGAACACAAGAACACTACTCAAACACTGGGTTGTTACGTCTGACCCGGGATCTGTGTAACACAAGAACACTACCCAAACACTGGGTTGTTACGTCTGACCCAGGATCTGGGTAACACAAGAACACTACTCAAACACTGGGTTGTTACGTCTGACCCAGGATCTGTGTTACACAAGAACACTACCCAAATACTGGGTTGTTACGTCTGACCCAGGATCTGGGTAACACAAGAACACTACCCAAATACTGGGTTGTTACGTCTGACCCAGGATCTGGGTAACACAAGAGCACTACCCAAACACTGGGTTGTTACGTCTGACCCAGGATCTGGGTAACACAAGAACACCACCCAAACACTGGGTTGTTACGTCTGACCCAAGATCTGGGTAACACAAGAACACCACCCAAACACTGGGTTGTTACGTCTGACCCAGGATCTGGGTAACACAAGAACACTACCCAAACACTGGGTTGTTACGTCTGACCCAGGATCTGGGTAACACAAGAACACTACCCAAACACTGGGTTGTTACGTCTGACCCAGGATCTGTGTAACACAAGAACACTACTCAAACACTGGGTTGTTACGTCTGACCCAGGATCTGTGTAACACAAGAGCACTACCCAAACACTGGGTTGTTACGTCTGACCCAAGATCTGGGTAACACAAGAACACTACCCAAACACTGGGTTGTTACGTCTGACCCAGGATCTGGGTAACACAAGAACACTACCCAAACACTGGGTTGTTACGTCTGACCCAGGATCTGTGTAACACAAGAACACTACTCAAACACTGGGTTGTTACGTCTGACCCAGGATCTGGGTAACACAAGAGCACTACCCAAACACTGGGTTGTTACATCTGACCCAGGATCTGTGTAACACACTAACACTACCCAAACACTGGGTTGTTACGTCTGACCCAGGATCTGTGTTACACAAGAACACTACCCAAACACTGGGTTGTTACGTCTGACCCAGGATCTGGGTAACACAAGAACACTACCCAAACACTGGGTTGTTACGTCTGACCCAGGATCTGTGTAACACACGAACACTACCCAAACACTGGGTTGTTACGTCTGACCCAGGATCTGGGTAACACAAGAACACTACCCAAACACTGGGTTCAGGATCTGTGTAACACACGAACACTATCCAAACACTGGGTTGTTACGTCTGACCCAGGATCTGGGTAACACAAGAACACTACCCAAACACTGGGTTGTTACGTCTGACCCAGGATCTGGGTAACACAAGAACACTACCCAAACACTGGGTTGTTACGTCTGACCCAGGATCTGGGTAACACAAGAACACTACTCAAACACTGGGTTGTTACATCTGACCCAGGATCTGGGTAACACAAGAACACTACCCAAACACTGGGTTGTTACGTCTGACCCAGGATCTGGGTAACACAAGAACACTACTCAAACACTGGGTTGTTACATCTGACCCAGGATCTGGGTAACACACGAACACTATCCAAACACTGGGTTGTTACGTCTGACCCGGGATCTGTGTAACACAAGAACACTATCCAAACACTGGGTTGTTACGTCTGACCCAGGATCTGTGTAACACAAGAACACTACTCAAACACTGGGTTGTTTCGTCTGACCCAGGATCTGGGTAACACAAGAACACTACCCAAACACTGGGTTGTTACGTCTGACCCAGGATCTGGATATAACACAAGAACACTACTCAAACACTGGGTTGTTACGTCTGACCCAGGATCTGGGGAACACAAGAACACTACTCAAACACTGGGTTGTTACGTCTGACCCGGGATCTGTGTAACACAAGAACACTACCCAAACACTGGGTTGTTACGTCTGACCCAGGATCTGGGTAACACAAGAACACTACTCAAACACTGGGTTGTTACGTCTGACCCAGGATCTGTGTTACACAAGAACACTACCCAAATACTGGGTTGTTACGTCTGACCCAGGATCTGGGTAACACAAGAACACTACCCAAATACTGGGTTGTTACGTCTGACCCAGGATCTGGGTAACACAAGAGCACTACCCAAACACTGGGTTGTTACGTCTGACCCAGGATCTGGGTAACACAAGAACACCACCCAAACACTGGGTTGTTACGTCTGACCCAAGATCTGGGTAACACAAGAACACCACCCAAACACTGGGTTGTTACGTCTGACCCAGGATCTCGGTAACACAAGAACACTACCCAAACACTGGGTTGTTACGTCTGACCCAGGATCTGGGTAACACAAGAACACTACCCAAACACTGGGTTGTTACGTCTGACCCAGGATCTGTGTAACACAAGAACACTACTCAAACACTGGGTTGTTACGTCTGACCCAGGATCTGTGTAACACAAGAGCACTACCCAAACACTGGGTTGTTACGTCTGACCCAAGATCTGGGTAACACAAGAACACCACCCAAACACTGGGTTGTTACGTCTGACCCAGGATCTGGGTAACACAAGAACACTACCCAAACACTGGGTTGTTACGTCTGACCCAGGATCTGGGTAACACAAGAACACTACCCAAACACTGGGTTGTTACGTCTGACCCAGGATCTGTGTAACACAAGAACACTACTCAAACACTGGGTTGTTACGTCTGACCCAGGATCTGGGTAACACAAGAGCACTACCCAAACACTGGGTTGTTACATCTGACCCAGGATCTGTGTAACACACGAACACTACCCAAACACTGGGTTGTTACGTCTGACCCAGGATCTGTGTTACACAAGAACACTACCCAAACACTGGGTTGTTACGTCTGACCCAGGATCTGGGTAACACAAGAACACTACCCAAACACTGGGTTGTTACGTCTGACCCAGGATCTGTGTAACACACGAACACTACCCAAACACTGGGTTGTTACGTCTGACCCAGGATCTGGGTAACACAAGAACACTACCCAAACACTGGGTTCAGGATCTGTGTAACACACGAACACTATCCAAACACTGGGTTGTTACGTCTGACCCAGGATCTGGGTAACACAAGAACACTACCCAAACACTGGGTTGTTACGTCTGACCCAGGATCTGGGTAACACAAGAACACTACCCAAACACTGGGTTGTTACGTCTGACCCAGGATCTGTGTAACACACGAACACTACCCAAACACTGGGTTGTTACGTCTGACCCAGGATCTGGGTAACACAAGAACACTACCCAAACACTGGGTTCAGGATCTGGGTAACACAAGAACACTACCCAAACACTGGGTTGTTACGTCTGACCCAGGATCTGGGTAACACAAGAACACTACTCAAACACTGGGTTGTTACATCTGACCCAGGATCTGGGTAACACAAGAACACTACCCAAACACTGGGTTGTTACGTCTGACCCAGGATCTGTGTTACACAAGAACACTACCCAAACACTGGGTTGTTACGTCTGACCCAGGATCTGGGTAACACAAGAACACTACCCAAACACTGGGTTGTTACGTCTGACCCAGGATCTGTGTTACACAAGAACACTACCCAAACACTGGGTTGTTACGTCTGTCCCAGGATCTGTGTTACACAAGAACACTACCCAAACACTGGGTTGTTACGTCTGACCCGGGATCTGTGTTACACAAGAACACTACCCAAACACTGGGTTGTTACGTCTGACCCAGGATCTGTGTAACACAAGAACACTACTCAAACACTGGGTTGTTACGTCTGACCCAGGATCTGGGTAACACAAGAACACTACCCAAACACTGGGTTGTTACGTCTGACCCAGGATCTGTGTAACACAAGAACACTACTCAAACACTGGGTTGTTACATCTGACCCAGGATCTGGGTAACACAAGAACACTACCAAAACACTGGGTTGTTACGTCTGACCCAGGATCTGGGTAACACAAGAACACTACCCAAACACTGGGTTGTTACGTCTGACCCAGGATCTGTGTTACACAAGAACACTACCCAAACACTGGGTTGTTACGTCTGACCCAGGATCTGGGTAACACAAGAACACTACCCAAACACTGGGTTGTTACGTCTGACCCAGGATCTGGGTAACACAAGAACACTACCCAAACACTGGGTTGTTACGTCTGACCCAGGATCTGGCACACAATTACCCAAAAGGCTCAACCCAGCATTTGGGTAGAAAAAATAACCCAAGATTTTTTAGAGTGCCTTAGGTCACGGCTGCTTGGTAATGAGAGTTGCTGTGGGCAGTGCTCTTCGCGTCCCATGATCCTCGTTAAACACCCTCTCCAGTTTGTTTCGGAGTGACCAAGAGCTTTCCTCTGCATATTTATTCCTTAGGGTTGAGGCAAGGCAGATGAATTATTATGGATAGTCTGCACAGCGCCCCTCTTTTCACTTGCCTCCCTCTTCAACTGTTGTGGGTTTAAGTAGGGCTGTGCGCCCCCCTGTGGCCGGGTCACTTGGTGAAGGAGTCACAATGGGCAGAACTACATGCGTCCCACACTCTTCTTTTATCGCCCTCTCCAATTTCTGGATTGAAGTTCTAAGCAGGGCTGAAAGCTCCCTGTAAATAAATACCCCCTTAGGGTCAGTGACAGGTAGATCGAATGATGTGGGTAGTCTGCATTGCGTCCCTCTATTCCATCTGCCTCCCTCCCCGACTATGTTTGGGGCTTGAAGTTGTGACTTTTATCCTCATGGGATGGAGCTATTATAATGAAACAGGAGGGTTGTCAATGGCAGAACGCAAGCGCACAATGCCCCTCTTTTACCGCCCTCTCCAGTTATATACTGTTTCAAGTGTGGTTAATGGCTTCCTTCCAGTCATATTCTTCCTCTGGGGTGATACAAGGGAAGTGGAACGGTGTTGGACAGTCCACAGAGCATCCCTCCATTCCATCCATCTCCCTCCTCAACTATAGTTGGCCTTCAAGTAGGGATGTACACTCCCCTTTTGGATGGGTTACTTAGTAGTAGGAGTTGCAGTAATTGAAACACTATGCATCCCATGTTACTCTTTTCTGCCCTCCCCTATTATTTGGAATTTAAGTTGGGATAAAAGCTTCCCTCTTGTGCCCTTTGGTGTTGACTTGCTCTTCTGACTTCGACTGGTTCCATAATTATAGTCACTGAAGTGTTTAGTCACTGAATAATTCACTGCGGTGCAAAGCTGAAAGTTGGTTAGGAGAACTGTGTGAAGAGTTTAGAAAAAGTATTGTGAAACGTGTCAATGCGATTGTAGAAAACTGTGATACTTCCACATATGGTGGTCTGCAGTATAGAAGCAGGACGTGCATGTGTGTGTGTGTGAATGTATAAACCCAGCTAACTGGGAAGGTTCTCAGGCACTGGCTAACGTTCCGGCAAGGTTCTCTTAAAGATATGTACAAACGTTCTTCCAGTAACATTAATAGAATGTTTGTTCAGAGTTATCTGGCCTTTAATAATGTTCTCAAAACATTAGCACAAAAATATTATTTATACATTGTTTATGGAGTGTTAGTCTCTGAAATGTTTCATTTCAACATTTTTTAAATGTTGCTACTTGTTTCAGAACGTTCTGAGAAAATGTTCCGAGAACATGTTCCGAGAACATTCAAATGTAACATTCAGTATGTAAAAATGTTACAAAAGTAACGTTCCAATAATGTTTGCATAAACAAGAATTATTATTTTTTTAAATATTGAATAAACTGGATGTTTTGAACGTTCATAGAACATTCAGAAATAACGTTTTATAACTTAATGGGAATGTTAGAAAAACAGTGCTAGAATATATTTGTGTTGTCTGGGTTTGCGTGTGTGAATGTATAAATGCGTG
Organism: Squalius cephalus; assembly: GCF_949319135.1. Lineage (NCBI taxonomy): Eukaryota > Metazoa > Chordata > Actinopteri > Cypriniformes > Leuciscidae > Squalius > Squalius cephalus. The sequence goes on from NC_137132.1 coordinate 298,839, forward strand.
TGTGTGTGTGTGGTTGATGTGAACGTTGATATTGTTCAGGCAGTTTTCTGCTTTTCTCGTCTCTGAACGGAAACCACAAAGAAAACATACCAGAGCTGGTGACTAATTATAACCAATCAAAGACAGGAGCGCTTTATTAAAACTGAGCTCTGATGACGTCATAAATCTTTCATCATTTACTCCCCATAATGTTGTTCAAACCTGAATTACTTTATTTCTTCCGCTGAACACAAAAGAAGTTATTTCGAAGAATAGCGGGAACCAAACAACACTGACTTTCATTGATATTCCTCAAAATATCTTCTTTTGTGTTTCAGGTTTGAACGATACGAGTTAATGATGACAGAGTGATAATTTCTGGGTGAATGATTCCTTTAAACGCTCACAATACTGTAGTCATGGTTCCACCTGCATTATATTCATATCTTTACCGTAAACATGTTCATTTAGTCTGCGCTAATCGACAGCGCGTTTATGCAACCTGCACATTCCCTTTAATAAGCTCAACTGAGATCACTCTGTTCTGTGATGAAAGAATCGACAGCACAGCTGACAGTAAAGACAGGTTTTATTCATAAAGACAGGTTAGCAAGCGTTTATTTGAAGCATTTACATTTACAGGAAAACTAAATCAACTAAAGAGATTTCAGCGTGAATGAAAGCGGTTTAGAGCAACACAGCTGTTTTAGAAGAAAGACGGATTTGTTCTAATAACCCGATGAAAGACGGGTTTCTTCTTATCATCCGCTGAAAGTGGGGTTTGTTCTTGATCTCAGGGTGAGATGGGGTGTTTGGGGTTCTTCTGTTTGCGCCCCGTGTGAAGAGTGCTGTACTCGTCTGCGCGCGTGTTCAGCCGCTGGACGACAGATAAAACATTAATAATCAATCACACATTAATGAAACTTCACAGTAATCGTATGCGTGTAATGACCGTCCTCTTGTGAGGAACCCCTGTATAACTTATAAAAGCCAGCTAGAAATATTCACGTATATACAGACCGAATTTATGCTGTGAAAAATCTAAACATTATAAATTTGGTGTAAAATAATTATCTGGAATTTTTTAGTTTCTAATATTAATATTTGACCCATCATTAGAGTATTTTATAAATATATGGATTTCAATAGAATAAAATAATAAGTCTCAATAGGTAATTTTATTTAATGCATTAACATCTCATTAACAGACACAGATTTTGATTTTAATAGAGTGTTAGTAAATGTTGAGATTAACATTACCTGAGATTAATAAATGATTAAGAAGTATTTGTCATTGTTAGTTCATGTTAAATAATATTGTACTTATTGTAAAGGGTTACAAAAATAACTTAATTTATCTAGTGTGGTAATGTCAAATTCCATACATTTGATCTTATTCATTTAATTCATAATTCATATAATTTTAGACAATACTTCTCTAACTTATTCCATGGCCCCCGAACACTTTAAAACACTGACATACATGATGTAATATAACATTTATACACTGCAAAAAAAATATTCTTTTGTGTCTTGTTTCCAGTCCAAATACCTAAAAATTCTTAAATCGAGAAGCATTTACTAGATAAGTAAAATGACATAAGAAATTATATCTTGTTTTCTGATAAAAAAATCTAAATCTAAATTTAGTGGGTTTTTGATCAAAACAAGCAAAATTACTGTATCTGCCAATGGGGTATGAAAAATAATCTTAATTCAAATGTAAAACAAGAAAAAAAAATCTTAATTCAAATGTAAAACAAGAAAAAAAAACTTAATTCAAATGTAAAACAAGATTATTTTTTTTATTCAAACTGAAAACAATATTTTTTTTAAATTCAAATGTAAAACGAGAAAAAAAATCTTAATTCAAATGTAAAACAAGAAAAAAATCTTAATTCAAATGTAAAACAATATTTTTTTTTTAATTCAAATTGAAAACAAGATTATTTTTTAATTCAAATGGAAAACAATTTTTTTTTTTAATTCAAATGGAAAACAATATTTTTTTTTAATTCAAATGTAAAACAAGATTATTATTTTTTAATTCAAATGGAAAACAAGATTTTTTTTTTAATTCAAATGTAAAACAAGAAAAAAATCTTAATTCAAATGTAAAACAAGAAAAAAAATCTTAATTCAAATGTAAAAAGATTTTTTTAATTCAAATGTAAAACAAGAAAAAAATCTTAATTCAAATGTAAAACAAGATTTTTTTTTATTCAAATGTAAAACAAGAAAAAAATCTTAATTCAAATGTAAAACAAGATTTTTTTTAATTCAAATGTAAAACGAGAAAAAAAATCTTAATTCAAATGTAAAACAAGATTTTTTTTAATTCAAATGTAAAACAAGAAAAAAATCTTAATTCAAATGTAAAACAAGATTTTTTTTAATTCAAATGTAAAACAAGATTATTATTTTTTAATTCAAATGTAAAACAAGATTATTATTTTTTTAATTCAAATGTAAAACAAGAATTTTTTAGAATTCAAATGTAAAACAAGAAAAAAAACTTAATTCAAATGTAAAACAAGATAATTATTTTTTAATTCAAATGTAAAACGAGAAAAATAATCTTAATTCAAATTGAAAACAAGATTTTTTTCTTTTTGTGTTTTACCCACTGGCAGACAATTTTGCTTGTTTTAAGCAAAAACTCACTTAATTTAGATTTTTTTATTATTATTATCAGAAAACAATATATAAGTTCTTATGTAATTTTACTTATCAAGTAAATGCTTCTTGATTTAAGAATTTTTATATATTTGGACTGGAAACAAGACACAAATCCTCCATTATTAGAGCATATGTTGCAGAGTTGTATTAAAGGCAGCATTATTGGTGTATTATCACGTTATTCCTCATGAACTCAGATGTGGACGTTGATGTGGATGTTGCTCGTACCTGATAAGTTGTTTCTCCTGATGCGTTGTTACTCACGCGCTCATTAGGGATCAAACTCTTCCGGTCCGAGGCTGGAGAGACACAGGCAGATGATAGGAATATGAATATGAAGTGTGTGTGAGTGTGTGAGTGTGTGTGTGTGTGTAATGTGTGCCCTTGTTTATATTACATTGTGGGGACAAAATGTCCCCATAAGAATAGTAAAACCTGAGATCACCTACATTGTGGGGACCAGCCAGCGGTCCCCACTTTTCAAAAGGCTTATAAATCACACAGGATGAGTTGTTTTGAGAAAGTAAAAATGCAGAATGTTTCCTGTGATGGGCAGGTTTAGGGGCAGGGGCAGTGTGTGTGTGCGTGTGTGTGTGTGTGTGTGTGTGTGTGTGTGTGTGTGTGTGTGTGTGTGTGTGTGTGTGTGTGTGTGTGTGTGTGTGTGTGTGATGGGCAGGTTTAGGGGCAGGGGCAGTGTAAGGGGATAGAATGTACAGTTTGTACGGTATAAAAACCATTATGTCTATGGAGAGTCCCCACAAAGATAGTGAACCAGACATGTGTGTGTGTGTGTGTGTGTGTGTGTGTGTGTGTGTGTGTGTGTGTGTGCGCCTCACCTTTGTTGTCCTGGTAGCTGGTCCGGGTGGAGGGTTGAGCACAGACGGTGTAAACGGCCCATCCGATCAGAACCGTGACGAGGACATCGCGCTCACCAGAACCGTGATCAGCGCCGACCAGTCCAACTGGATCAGATTATCAGCGTCTGCACACACACACACACACACACACACACACACACACACACACACAGGATCTTTATACTAAGAAAAACTGGCTCTGATCACTGAAAGGCTCTTCTATAGCATCACTGCGAGAGGGAAAGAAGAAAAACCCTTTTGGAAGCTTTATTTGTGTAGAAAAGAGTCTAAACCTGCACAGTATCAAGGATTAACAGTATTATAGTAAGTTCTCTTACGGAGAAAAAACGTTCATGTCATTTTACAGTAAAAAACGGCAAAATGTAGAGTTTTTGGAAGTGAAAAATAACAGATCATCTTATAATTTACAGTGAAAAACAACAAACTGACATTTCCCAGAATCCCCTGCGTGACAGAGATTGTTTGTTGTTATCGATTAGGGTTATTTGTTTACTTCATTATTCTAGAGTGTGTGTGTGTGTGTGTGTGTCTCTACTGTAAATCAGTATTTCCCTCAGCTTGTGGAAAAGACTCTTGTGATTCGTCATTTATGATCAGTGTTATTACGGTGTTTGTCAGGAAACGGTCTGGATTATTCATCAGAAAATTAGATTCACCAGATTCATTTTGTTTTGTAAATTACAGTTTTAAATTGTCAAAGGTTGTTCTGTAAATGTAATTCTGTTTGCATTTTTTACAGTATTTGTACAGGATTGTGTGTGTGTGTGTTTACAGTGATACTGGTGATTATAAGACAAATATTAAGAGTTTCTCACACTGTTCACTCAAATAAAAGCACAAGGTCTCCACACACACACACACACACACACAGAGAGAGAGAGAGAGAGAGAGGATTTACTCACTCAGGATTTTCACTCGAGCTTTAAGACAGTCACTGTTGCCTTCGCTGTTGGCTGTCTCTGAACAGCACGTGAAGAGTCCCGACGCTTCATCACTCGTCAGAGGCTTCGGCTCATAGTCAAATGTACCTTTTGTACACTCCAGAGTGTTTTTCTTAATAGAGAGTCCGAACGGATCAGCTGCAAAGTGAACATTAGATTGCATTAATAAACTTCTTTGACTGTGAAAGAGTGAGTATTTCCAGCTGAAGGCGAGTCTTACTGTTCTCCTGTGGCGTCTCCTGTGATGTGACTGATCCCAGAACTGTCATCAGGCAGAGCCAGAGCAAGCGTCGGTCCATCCTCAGTGTGTGTTATGATGATGATGAAGATGATGATGATGATTGTCCTCCTGTGGATAAAGAGAAGCTCAGAGTTCACCGTCCTCCATCTTGAGCGTGAGAGACGCCATGATCTGAGCGTTACAGACGTGATAGAGTCCTCAGATCTGCTCGACTACACCTAACACTAGAGCTCTGTGTCGTGCTTCATGAGGAACAACATTCTGATTCAATAAAACATTTGATCACACCTTACTGTTAGCTTCAGGTTATTCATATTTCTTAAAATGCCATTTTAAACATAAAGCATTTATTAATTCTGGTTAAAACATTTCAAGTTGTAAAATTAATGTTTTATGAACGACCATGAATAAAAAACTAACAACGAGCATTACGTTTGTTACAGTATTTATTCATCTTTGTTAAAGTTAATTAATAAAATACAACTGGTCATTGCTAGTTCATGTCAGCTCAGATCCATTACACAATAATATATATTAATCTATAATAATAACAATAATGTATTAGTAAATGAGATTGAGAGATTATTTTTCATAGTTTACAAATCAAACCTTAGTGTAAAGTGTTACAGCAAAATTGTAATAAAAAGTGGATATATAGACCTAACAAGATATATTATATTAATATCACATTACAGTTACAACTTTTGTTTAGTACTTTAGTTAAAAAAATCGAACCCCCTCCGTATATAAAACAATTTAAATACACTTTTATGTAACACTTTATCTTAAGGTGATCCAGTTACACATAACTACATTCATTTACTTTGGTAATAACAGTAAATTATGCATAATTAGTAACTAACCCTAAACCAGACCGTAACTCTACAGTGAGTACATGGTTAATTAATTAATTGAGTAAGTACAATCAAACTATGTTACTTTAAAATAAAGTCATGTTATAGTGCAATCATATATTTAAGTGTTGAGTAATATTAATAAACAATGAACTTACTTTAGAGTTACCGTTTGGTTGCATGTAATTATGCATAATTTACTGTTATTGCTTTAATAAGTTCATGTAACATATGTAACAAGGACAGTGTAAAATAAAGTGTTACCCTGTTTTCTGTTAGATGCAGCTCGAGTGAAGAATGAAGATTATACCTCAGAAGCTCCGGATCCTCGTGTGACTCTGAAGACTGAGATCAACCGGAAGTCAGAACACGATCCGGGCCTGAACTTCATCCAACGCTCACCACGTCAAGCTCACCGTATCATCAACTGAGACACAAGCTCAACACCTTAAGATAATAAAGAACGGGTTTCTGTTGAAGTTACACACACGTGACAGCCGTTACGCCAGTGCTGTGAATGATGGTTCGTGTGTGTTTTATAGATGTTTTTGTGCACTTACACACAGTCTGACATCAATAAGAGCAAAACCTGCACATGAAAGATCGACTTCCGGTGCCGTAAACTGAAGACCACAAACACCTGCGAACATCCTTCAAAACACACACACACACACACACTCTCTCTCTCTCTCTCTCTTCATTCCACACACAAAATTATTACACTAATCACGTATGATGCGTGATTCTCTATAGACTTTATTGAGGTAGGCCTATTTCTCATAATAATAATACAGCAACTTTCACAAGCGACAATCACACTGACTGGAATAATAATAAACTAGCGCTAGTTAAGCTCAGGTAAAGTTAAACCGGTGGCGCCTCCTGCTGGATCAGACTCAGAATGAGCTTTACAAAGATACACTAAATATGATTTCCATAATCTTTATACTTCTATTAATCTAAGTACATACAAGTATCTCACAATATCTGCATATTTACTGAACATTCCTTTATATTACACAAATATGATGTAGCATTCCGTATAGCAGCAATGAACTCTGGGTAAATACTGATGAGAGCACATATTTACAGTCCATTAATGTACAGGTACTTCTGAATGAACTACTGATCCCATGAATCTGAGTCTTTTTCAAGCGTTTTCTCTGATGGTATGAGAGAACCATCACCAGCACTATACAATTAACTCATGTTAGTTTGCTGATATCTAGCAAGTCTGGGAGGGAAAGTCCCTGTTTCCATAGTAGCAGTGTTTTCTCTGCTCAGTGCATTATGGGTAGTGTAGTTCTTCACCAGGACAAAGCAGTCTGTCACTCAAACTCTTGAGCTGCAGTCAAAGTCTGTCAGTAAATCTGTTTGGATGTTTGTTCAGTTATGAGAATGCTGAAACCGAATCCCGTTCTGCCTGCTGTCAGGGTTCAGGGGGATCAGGCTTCGTGAGGTCAGAGGTCAGAGTGTGCAGATGTTCAGAGCCAGATCTCGTCACTGCTGGTACTGCTCACTTTGTAGATGTAGCCCACCATCGGATAGCGAGCGAAACCTGTCGGGACACAATCGTTCACATCTATTAGACTCAGTGAGGAACACTTGATCTCTTGTTATTGGTTCTGGATATCAGGGTTCTTTAAAGGGGCAGTTCACCCAAAAATGTATAAAAAATGGTTTTTATTCACATATACACATTGATGTTGAAGCTGAAGAACCAATCAGGTTTGTTCATGTGGGTCAATAAAGCTTCTGTTTATGTTCGCTGACTAATGTTTACATGTGATTAAAAACTTAAACTAAATCATGTCTCTTCGGAGGGATTGGATTAAAGCGCTCTATTCATATGGATTCATTTTTCCATTTCTTTATGTCAGAGTTTTGGGTAAATAGGGACAAAAATCTCTCAGATTTCATTAAAACATCTAAATTGGTGTTCAGAAGATGAATGAAAGTCATGGGTTTGGAAAGACATGAAGGAGAGTAAATTATGTCGGGATTTACATTGTTGGGTGAACTGTCCCTTTAAGGTCATGACCTCTGACCTCGGGCAGCGTAGGCCGCAGACAGATCCTCCTCTTCCTCGTCTGCGCGTCTCCTCTCCAGTGTGTTTGGTCTGGAGATCTTCTGCCCTGAAACACGCAGCTTGAGACAGGTGATGTTTTAGAGACTCACATTAGATATGTTTTCATACACCTATTTTAAGCACATTTTGGGAGATTGCATAAAAATACTCCAAGGATGGGAGCACCGAGATGCGCATACATTCTATAAAACACTCATGCGCTCAATAGAGGAGGATCATTGTTTTATCTGATAAGATAACAATTTTACTGAATAAATCCCTCAAACCTCATGTGACTTTGCCTCAGCAGAGGCTGTGATTGGATAACTGCACTAACCAGCGGACCAATGGCATCGCGGCATCTCAAATGTTGGTTTGGTGTTTCTGAAACACCTGAGTCAAAGTCTGTCATCAGAATGATTTGGTTTCATCACTAGATACTAACAGTGCAACCGATAATCTTTTCTCCACTCTAACATTGTGCTTGGACAACTTCTGTCCCCTTGTATCCAGCGAGCATCATTCTAAACTCAGGGCTGCAAAGAAAAGTCTCTGCCTTTCTTACACAGGACAACCTCCTGGACAACAGCCAGTCTGGTTTCATAAGCGTCACTCGTGCTGTTATTGAAGCTCTGAGACTCAAGAGTAGCTTCCAAATCCTCAGTTCTCATCTTGCTGCTGCTTTTGACATAGTTAACGACCAGATTCTCCTGTCAATCCTCATGATGAAGGGCATCTCAAGTAGAGTTGTACACTCCAAGGGGTGAGGTGTCTAAGACCCAACATCTAGCTACTGGAGTGCCTCAGGGCTCAGTGCTGGGACCGCTTCTCTTCTCCATCTACATGTCATCACTAGATCTGTCATTTAGAAACATGGTTTACCCCATCACTGTTATCATCTAGCTACTGGAGTGCCTCAGGGCTCAGTGCTGGGACCACTTCTCTTCTCCATCTACATGTCATCACTAGGATCTGTTATTCAGAAACATGGTTTATCCCATCACTGTTATCATCTAGCTACTGGAGTGCCTCAGGGCTCAGTGCTGGGACCGCTTCTCTTCTACATCTACATGTCATCACTAGATCTGTCATTCAGAAACATGGTTTATCCCATCACTGTTATCATCTAGCTACTGGAGTGCCTCAGAGCTCAGTGTTGGGGCCGCTTCTCTTCTCCATCTACATGACATCTCTAGTGTCTGTCATTCAGAAACATGGTTTATCCCATCACTGTTATCATCTAGCTACTGGAGTGCCTCAGGGCTCAGTGCTGGGACCGCTTCTCTTCTCCATCTACATGTCATCACTAGATCTGTCATTCAGAAACATGGTTTATCCCATCACTGTTATCATCTAGCTACTGGAGTGCCTCAGGGCTCAGTGCTGGGACCGCTTCTCTTCTCCATCTACATGTCATCACTAGTGTCTGTCATTCAGAAACATGGCTTTTCCCATCACTGTTATCATCTAGCTACTGGAGTGCCTCAGGGCTCAGTGCTGAGACCGCTTCTCTTCTCCATCTACATGTCATCACTAGTGTCTGTCATTCAGAAACATGGTTTACCCCATCACTGTTATCATCTAGCTACTGGAGTGCCTCAGGGCTCAGTGCTGAGACCGCTTCTCTTCTCCATCTACATGTCATCACTAGATCTGTCATTCAGAAACATGGTTTACCCCATCACTGTTATCATCTAGCTACTGGAGTGCCTCAGGGCTCAGTGCTGGGACCGCTTCTCTTCTCCATCTACATGTCATCACTAGATCTGTCATTCAGAAACATGGTTTATCCCATCACTGTTATCATCTAGCTACTGGAGTGCCTCAGGGCTCAGTGCTGGGACCGCTTCTCTTCTCCATCTACATGTCATCACTAGATCTGTCATTCAGAAACATGGTTTACCCCATCACTGTTATCATCTAGCTACTGGAGTGCCTCAGGGCTCAGTGCTGGGACCGCTTCTCTTCTACATCTACATGTCATCACTAGATCTGTCATTCAGAAACATGGTTTATCCCATCACTGTTATCATCTAGCTACTGGAGTGCCTCAGGGCTCAGTGCTGGGACCGCTTCTCTTCTCCATCTACATGTCATCACTAGATCTGTCATTCAGAAACATGGTTTATCCCATCACTGTTATCATCTAGCTACTGGAGTGCCTCAGGGCTCAGTGCTGGGACCGCTTCTCTTCTCCATCTACATGACATCTCTAGTGTCTGTCATTCAGAAACATGGTTTATCCCATCACTGTTATCATCTAGCTACTGGAGTGCCTCAGGGCTCAGTGCTGGGACCGCTTCTCTTCTCCATCTACATGTCATCACTAGATCTGTCATTCAGAAACATGGTTTATCCCATCACTGTTATCATCTAGCTACTGGAGTGCCTCAGGGCTCAGTGCTGGGACCGCTTCTCTTCTCCATCTACATGACATCTCTAGTGTCTGTCATTCAGAAACATGGCTTTTCCCATCACTGTTATCATCTAGCTACTGGAGTGCCTCAGGGCTCAGTGCTGAGACCGCTTCTCTTCTCCATCTACATGTCATCACTAGATCTGTCATTCAGAAACATGGTTTACCCCATCACTGTTATCATCTAGCTACTGGAGTGCCTCAGGGCTCAGTGCTGGGACCGCTTCTCTTCTCCATCTACATGTCATCACTAGATCTGTCATTCAGAAACATGGTTTATCCCATCACTGTTATCATCTAGCTACTGGAGTGCCTCAGGGCTCAGTGCTGGGACCGCTTCTCTTCTCCATCTACATGTCATCACTAGATCTGTCATTCAGAAACATGGTTTACCCCATCACTGTTATCATCTAGCTACTGGAGTGCCTCAGGGCTCAGTGCTGGGACCGCTTCTCTTCTCCATCTACATGTCATCACTAGGATCTGTTATTCAGAAACATGGTTTATCCCATCACTGTTATCATCTAGCTACTGGAGTGCCTCAGGGCTCAGTGCTGGGACCGCTTCTCTTCTCCATCTACATGTCATCACTAGATCTGTCATTCAGAAACATGGTTTATCCCATCACTGTTATCATCTAGCTACTGGAGTGCCTCAGGGCTCAGTGCTGGGACCGCTTCTCTTCTCCATCTACATGTCATCACTAGTGTCTGTCATTCAGAAACATGGTTTACCCCATCACTGTTATCATCTAGCTACTGGAGTGCCTCAGGGCTCAGTGCTGAGACCGCTTCTCTTCTCCATCTACATGTCATCACTAGATCTGTCATTTAGAAACATGGTTTACCCCATCACTGTTATCATCTAGCTACTGGAGTGCCTCAGGGCTCAGTGCTGGGACCGCTTCTCTTCTCCATCTACATGTCATCACTAGATCTGTCATTCAGAAACATGGTTTATCCCATCACTGTTATCATCTAGCTACTGGAGTGCCTCAGGGCTCAGTGCTGGGACCACTTCTCTTCTCCATCTACATGTCATCACTAGTGTCTGTCATTCAGAAACATGGTTTACCCCATCACTGTTATCATCTAGCTACTGGAGTGCCTCAGGGCTCAGTGCTGAGACCGCTTCTCTTCTCCATCTACATGTCATCACTAGATCTGTCATTTAGAAACATGGTTTACCCCATCACTGTTATCATCTAGCTACTGGAGTGCCTCAGGGCTCAGTGCTGGGACCGCTTCTCTTCTCCATCTACATGTCATCACTAGATCTGTCATTCAGAAACATGGTTTATCCCATCACTGTTATCATCTAGCTACTGGAGTGCCTCAGGGCTCAGTGCTGGGACCGCTTCTCTTCTCCATCTACATGTCATCACTAGATCTGTCATTCAGAAACATGGTTTACCCCATCACTGTTATCATCTAGCTACTGGAGTGCCTCAGGGCTCAGTGCTGAGACCGCTTCTCTTCTCCATCTACATGTCATGACTAGGATCTGTCATTCAGAAACATGGTTTATCCCATCACTGTTATCATCTAGCTACTGGAGTGCCTCAGGGCTCAGTGCTGGGACCGCTTCTCTTCTCCATCTATCTGTCATCACTAGGATCTGTCATTCAGAAACATGGTTTATCCCATCACTGTTATCATCTAGCTACTGGAGTGCCTCAGGGCTCAGGGCTGGGACCGCTTCTCTTCTCCATCTATCTGTCATCACTAGGATCTGTCATTCAGAAACATGGTTTATCCCATCACTGTTATCATCTAGCTACTGGAGTGCCTCAGGGCTCAGTGCTGAGACCGCTTCTCTTCTCCATCTACATGTCATCACTAGGATCTGTCATTCAGAAACATGGTTTATCCCATCACTGTTATCATCTAGCTACTGGAGTGCCTCAGGGCTCAGTGCTGGGACCGCTTCTCTTCTCCATCTATCTGTCATCACTAGGATCTGTCATTCAGAAACATGGTTTATCCCATCACTGTTATCATCTAGCTACTGGAGTGCCTCAGGGCTCAGTGCTGGGACCGCTTCTCTTCTCCATCTACATGTCATCACTAGATCTGTCATTCAGAAACATGGTTTATCCCATCACTGTTATCATCTAGCTACTGGAGTGCCTCAGGGCTCAGTGCTGGGACCGCTTCTCTTCTCCATCTATCTGTCATCACTAGGATCTGTCATTCAGAAACATGGTTTATCCCATCACTGTTATCATCTAGCTACTGGAGTGCCTCAGGGCTCAGGGCTGGGACCGCTTCTCTTCTCCATCTACATGTCATCACTAGATCTGTCATTCAGAAACATGGTTTATCCCATCACTGTTATCATCTAGCTACTGGAGTGCCTCAGGGCTCAGTGCTGGGACCGCTTCTCTTCTCCATCTACATGTCATCACTAGTGTCTGTCATTCAGAAACATGGTTTACCCCATCACTGTTATCATCTAGCTACTGGAGTGCCTCAGGGCTCAGTGCTGGGACCGCTTCTCTTCTCCATCTACATGTCATCTCTAGATCTGTCATTTAGAAACATGGTTTACCCCATCACTGTTATCATCTAGCTACTGGAGTGCCTCAGGGCTCAGTGCTGGGACCGCTTCTCTTCTCCATCTACATGTCATCACTAGATCTGTCATTCAGAAACATGGTTTATCCCATCACTGTTATCATCTAGCTACTGGAGTGCCTCAGGGCTCAGTGCTGGGACCGCTTCTCTTCTCCATCTACATGTCATCACTAGATCTGTCATTCAGAAACATGGTTTACCCCATCACTGTTATCATCTAGCTACTGGAGTGCCTCAGGGCTCAGTGCTGAGACCGCTTCTCTTCTCCATCTACATGTCATCACTAGGATCTGTCATTCAGAAACATGGTTTATCCCATCACTGTTATCATCTAGCTACTGGAGTGCCTCAGGGCTCAGTGCTGGGACCGCTTCTCTTCTCCATCTATCTGTCATCACTAGGATCTGTCATTCAGAAACATGGTTTATCCCATCACTGTTATCATCTAGCTACTGGAGTGCCTCAGGGCTCAGGGCTGGGACCGCTTCTCTTCTCCATCTATCTGTCATCACTAGGATCTGTCATTCAGAAACATGGTTTATCCCATCACTGTTATCATCTAGCTACTGGAGTGCCTCAGGGCTCAGTGCTGAGACCGCTTCTCTTCTCCATCTACATGTCATCACTAGGATCTGTCATTCAGAAACATGGTTTATCCCATCACTGTTATCATCTAGCTACTGGAGTGCCTCAGGGCTCAGTGCTGGGACCGCTTCTCTTCTCCATCTATCTGTCATCACTAGGATCTGTCATTCAGAAACATGGTTTATCCCATCACTGTTATCATCTAGCTACTGGAGTGCCTCAGGGCTCAGTGCTGGGACCGCTTCTCTTCTCCATCTACATGTCATCACTAGATCTGTCATTCAGAAACATGGTTTATCCCATCACTGTTATCATCTAGCTACTGGAGTGCCTCAGGGCTCAGTGCTGGGACCGCTTCTCTTCTCCATCTATCTGTCATCACTAGGATCTGTCATTCAGAAACATGGTTTATCCCATCACTGTTATCATCTAGCTACTGGAGTGCCTCAGGGCTCAGGGCTGGGACCGCTTCTCTTCTCCATCTACATGTCATCACTAGATCTGTCATTCAGAAACATGGTTTATCCCATCACTGTTATCATCTAGCTACTGGAGTGCCTCAGGGCTCAGTGCTGGGACCGCTTCTCTTCTCCATCTACATGTCATCACTAGTGTCTGTCATTCAGAAACATGGTTTACCCCATCACTGTTATCATCTAGCTACTGGAGTGCCTCAGGGCTCAGTGCTGGGACCGCTTCTCTTCTCCATCTACATGTCATCTCTAGATCTGTCATTCAGAAACATGGTTTACCCCATCACTGTTATCATCTAGCTACTGGAGTGCCTCAGGGCTCAGTGCTGGGACTGCTTCTCTTCTCCATCTACATGACATCACTAGATCTGTCATTCAGAAACATGGTTTATCCCATCACTGTTATCATCTAGCTACTGGAGTGCCTCAGGGCTCAGTGCTGGGACTGCTTCTCTTCTCCATCTACATGACATCACTAGATCTGTCATTCAGAAACATGGTTTATCCCATCACTGTTATCATCTAGCTACTGGAGTGCCTCAGGGCTCAGTGCTGGGACCGCTTCTCTTCTCCATCTACATGTCATCTCTAGATCTGTCATTCAGAAACATGGTTTACCCCATCACTGTTATCATCTAGCTACTGGAGTGCCTCAGGGCTCAGTGCTGGGACCGCTTCTCTTCTCCATCTACATGTCATCAATAGGATCTGTTGATAAGGAACATGGTTTTTCCCATCACTGTTATCATCTAGCTACTGGAGTGCCTCAGGGCTCAGTGCTGGGACCGCTTCTCTTCTCCATCTACATGTCATCTCTAGATCTGTCATTCAGAAACATGGTTTACCCCATCACTGTTATCATCTAGCTACTGGAGTGCCTCAGAGCTCAGTGTTGGGGCCGCTTCTCTTCTCCATCTACATGTCATCAATAGGATCTGTTGATAAGGAACATGGTTTTTCCCATCACTGTTATCATCTAGCTACTGGAGTGCCTCAGGGCTCAGTGCTGGGACCGCTTCTCTTCTCCATCTACATGTCATCAATAGGATCTGTTGATAAGGAACATGGTTTTTCCCATCACTGTTATCATCTAGCTACTGGAGTGCCTCAGGGCTCAGTGCTGGGACCACTTCTCTTCTCCATCTACATGTCATCACTAGGATCTGTCAATCAGAAACATGGTTTATCCCATCACTGTTATCATCTAGCTACTGGAGTGCCTCAGGGCTCAGTGCTGGGACCGCTTCTCTTCTCCATCTACATGTCATCAATAGGATCTGTTGATAAGGAACATGGTTTTTCCCATCACTGTTATCATCTAGCTACTGGAGTGCCTCAGGGCTCAGTGCTGGGACCACTTCTCTTCTCCATCTACATGTCATCACTAGGATCTGTCATTCAGAAACATGGTTTATCCCATCACTGTTATCATCTAGCTACTGGAGTGCCTCAGGGCTCAGTGCTGGGACCGCTTCTCTTCTCCATCTACATGTCATCACTAGTGTCTGTCATTCAGAAACATGGTTTACCCCATCACTGTTATCATCTAGCTACTGGAGTGCCTCAGGGCTCAGTGCTGGGACCGCTTCTCTTCTCCATCTACATGTCATCTCTAGATCTGTCGTTCAGAAACATGGTTTTTCCCATCACTGTTATCATCTAGCTACTGGAGTGCCTCAGGGCTCAGTGCTGGGACTGCTTCTCTTCTCCATCTACATGACATCACTAGATCTGTCATTCAGAAACATGGTTTATCCCATCACTGTTATCATCTAGCTACTGGAGTGCCTCAGAGCTCAGTGTTGGGGCCGCTTCTCTTCTCCATCTACATGTCATCAATAGGATCTGTTGATAAGGAACATGGTTTTTCCCATCACTGTTATCATCTAGCTACTGGAGTGCCTCAGGGCTCAGTGCTGGGACCGCTTCTCTTCTCCATCTACATGTCATCAATAGGATCTGTTGATAAGGAACATGGTTTTTCCCATCACTGTTATCATCTAGCTACTGGAGTGCCTCAGAGCTCAGTGATGGGGCCGCTTCTCTTCTCCATCTACATGTCATCAATAGGATCTGTTGATAAGGAACATGGTTTTTCCCATCACTGTTATCATCTAGCTACTGGAGTGCCTCAGGGCTCAGTGCTGGGACCACTTCTCTTCTCCATCTACATGTCATCACTAGGATCTGTCATTCAGAAACATGGTTTATCCCATCACTGTTATCATCTAGCTACTGGAGTGCCTCAGGGCTCAGGGCTGGGACCGCTTCTCTTCTCCATCTACATGTCATCACTAGGATCTGTCAATCAGAAACATGGTTTACCCCATCACTGTTATCATCTAGCTACTGGAGTGCCTCAGGGCTCAGTGCTGGGACCGCTTCTCTTCTCCATCTACATGTCATCACTAGTGTCTGTCATTCAGAAACATGGTTTACCCCATCACTGTTATCATCTAGCTACTGGAGTGCCTCAGGGCTCAGTGCTGGGACCGCTTCTCTTCTCCATCTACATGTCATCACTAGATCTGTCATTCAGAAACACGGTTTACCCCATCACTGTTATCATCTAGCTACTGGAGTGCCTCAGGGCTCAGTGCTGGGACCACTTCTCTTCTCCATCTACATGTCATCACTAGTGTCTGTCATTCAGAAACATGGTTTACCCCATCACTGTTATCATCTAGCTACTGGAGTGCCTCAGGGCTCAGTGCTGGGACCGCTTCTCTTCTCCATCTATCTGTCATCACTAGGATCTGTCATTCAGAAACATGGTTTATCCCATCACTGTTATCATCTAGCTACTGGAGTGCCTCAGGGCTCAGGGCTGGGACCGCTTCTCTTCTCCATCTACATGTCATCACTAGGATCTGTCAATCAGAAACATGGTTTACCCCATCACTGTTATCATCTAGCTACTGGAGTGCCTCAGGGCTCAGTGCTGGGACCGCTTCTCTTCTCCATCTATCTGTCATCACTAGGATCTGTCATTCAGAAACATGGTTTATCCCATCACTGTTATCATCTAGCTACTGGAGTGCCTCAGGGCTCAGGGCTGGGACCGCTTCTCTTCTCCATCTACATGTCATCACTAGGATCTGTCAATCAGAAACATGGTTTACCCCATCACTGTTATCATCTAGCTACTGGAGTGCCTCAGGGCTCAGTGTTGGGACCGCTTCTCTTCTACATCTACATGTCATCACTAGGATCTGTCATTCAGAAACATGGTTTATCCCATCACTGTTATCATCTAGCTACTGGAGTGCCTCAGGGCTCAGTGCTGGGACCGCTTCTCTTCTCCATCTACATGTCATCACTAGATCTGTCATTCAGAAACATGGTTTATCCCATCACTGTTATCATCTAGCTACTGGAGTGCCTCAGGGCTCAGTGCTGGGACTGCTTCTCTTCTCCATCTACATGTCATCACTAGATCTGTCATTCAGAAACATGGTTTACCCCATCACTGTTATCATCTAGCTACTGGAGTGCCTCAGGGCTCAGTGTTGGGACCGCTTCTCTTCTCCATCTACATGTCATCACTAGATCTGTCATTCAGAAACATGGTTTACCCCATCACTGTTATCATCTAGCTACTGGAGTGCCTCAGGGCTCAGTGCTGGGACCGCTTCTCTTCTACATCTACATGTCATCACTAGTGTCTGTCATTCAGAAACATGGTTTACCCCATCACTGTTATCATCTAGCTACTGGAGTGCCTCAGGGCTCAGTGCTGGGACCACTTCTCTTCTCCATCTACATGTCATCACTAGGATCTGTCATTCAGAAACATGGTTTATCCCATCACTGTTATCATCTAGCTACTGGAGTGCCTCAGGGCTCAGTGCTGGGACCGCTTCTCTTCTCCATCTACATGTCATCACTAGATCTGTCATTCAGAAACATGGTTTATCCCATCACTGTTATCATCTAGCTACTGGAGTGCCTCAGGGCTCAGTGCTGGGACCGCTTCTCTTCTCCATCTACATGTCATCACTAGATCTGTCATTCAGAAACATGGTTTATCCCATCACTGTTATCATCTAGCTACTGGAGTGCCTCAGGGCTCAGTGCTGGGACCACTTCTCTTCTCCATCTACATGTCATCACTAGATCTGTCATTCAGAAACATGGTTTATCCCATCACTGTTATCATCTAGCTACTGGAGTGCCTAAGGGCTCAGTGCTGGGACCACTTCTCTTCTCCATCTACATGTCATCACTAGTGTATGTCATTCAGAAACATGGTTTACCCCATCACTGTTGTCATCTAGCTACTGGAGTGCCTCAGGGCTCAGTGCTGGGACCGCTTCTCTTCTCCATCTACATGTCATCACTAGATCTGTCATTCAGAAACATGGTTTATCCCATCACTGTTGTCATCTAGCTACTGGAGTGCCTCAGGGCTCAGTGCTGGGACCGCTTCTCTTCTCCATCTACATGTCATCACTAGATCTGTCATTCAGAAACATGGTTTACCCCATCACTGTTGTCATCTAGCTACTGGAGTGCCTCAGGGCTCAGTGCTGGGACCGCTTCTCTTCTCCATCTACATGTCATCACTAGATCTGTCATTCAGAAACATGGTTTATCCCATCACTGTTGTCATCTAGCTACTGGAGTGCCTCAGAGCTCAGTGCTGGGACCGCTTCTCTTCTCCATCTACATGTCATCACTAGATCTGTCATTCAGAAACATGGTTTATCCCATCACTGTTATCATCTAGCTACTGGAGTGCCTCAGGGCTCAGTGCTGGGACCACTTCTCTTCTCCATCTACATGTCATCACTAGATCTGTCATTCAGAAACATGGTTTATCCCATCACTGTTATCATCTAGCTACTGGAGTGCCTCAGGGCTCAGTGCTGGGACCACTTCTCTTCTCCATCTACATGTCATCACTAGATCTGTCATTTAGAAACATGGTTTATCCCATCACTGTTATCATCTAGCTACTGGAGTGCCTCAGGGCTCAATGCTGGGACCGCTTCTCTTCTACATCTACATGACATCTCTATGATCTGTCATTCAGAAACATGGTTTATCCCATCACTGTTATCATCTAGCTACTGGAGTGCCTCAGGGCTCAGTGCTGGGACCGCTTCTCTTCTCCATCTACATGTCATCACTAGATCTGTCATTCAGAAACATGGTTTATCCCATCACTGTTATCATCTAGCTACTGGAGTGCCTCAGGGCTCAGTGCTGGGACCACTTCTCTTCTCCATCTACATGTCATCACTAGATCTGTCATTTAGAAACATGGTTTATCCCATCACTGTTATCATCTAGCTACTGGAGTGCCTCAGGGCTCAGTGCTGGGACCACTTCTCTTCTCCATCTACATGTCATCACTAGATCTGTCATTTAGAAACATGGTTTATCCCATCACTGTTATCATCTAGCTACTGGAGTGCCTCAGGGCTCAGTGCTGGGACCGCTTCTCTTCTCCATCTACATGTCATCACTAGATCTGTCATTTAGAAACATGGTTTATCCCATCACTGTTATCATCTAGCTACTGGAGTGCCTCAGGGCTCAGTGCTGGGACCACTTCTCTTCTCCATCTACATGTCATCACTAGTGTCTGTCATTCAGAAACATGGTTTACCCCATCACTGTTATCATCTAGCTACTGGAGTGCCTCAGGGCTCAGTGCTGGGACCACTTCTCTTCTCCATCTACATGTCATCACTAGATCTGTCATTTAGAAACATGGTTTATCCCATCACTGTTATCATCTAGCTACTGGAGTGCCTCAGGGCTCAGTGCTGGGACCGCTTCTCTTCTCCATCTACATGTCATCACTAGATCTGTCATTTAGAAACATGGTTTATCCCATCACTGTTATCATCTAGCTACTGGAGTGCCTCAGGGCTCAGTGCTGGGACCACTTCTCTTCTACATCTACATGTCATCACTAGATCTGTCATTTAGAAACATGGTTTATCCCATCACTGTTATCATCTAGCTACTGGAGTGCCTCAGGGCTCAGTGCTGGGACCACTTCTCTTCTCCATCTACATGTCATCACTAGATCTGTCATTTAGAAACATGGTTTATCCCATCACTGTTATCATCTAGCTACTGGAGTGCCTCAGGGCTCAGTGCTGGGACCGCTTCTCTTCTCCATCTAACATGTCATCACTAGTGTCTGTCATTCAGAAACATGTTTTATCCCATCACTGTTATCATCTAGCTACTGGAGTGCCTCAGGGCTCAGTGCTGGGACCACTTCTCTTCTACATCTACATGTCATCACTAGGATCTGTCACTCAGAAACATGGTTTACCCCATCACTGTTATCATCTAGCTACTGGAGTGCCTCAGGGCTCAGTGCTGGGACCACTTCTCTTCTACATCTACATGTCATCACTAGGATCTGTCACTCAGAAACATGGTTTACCCCATCACTGTTATCATCTAGCTACTGGAGTGCCTCAGGGCTCAGTGCTGGGACCGCTTCTCTTCTCCATCTACATGTCATCACTAGTGTCTGTCATTCAGAAACATGGTTTATCCCATCACTGTTATCATCTAGCTACTGGAGTGCCTCAGGGCTCAGTGCTGGGACCACTTCTCTTCTCCATCTACATGTCATCACTAGAATCTGTCATTCAGAAACATGGTTTTTCCCATCACTGTTATCATCTAGCTACTGGAGTGCCTCAGGGCTCAGTGCTGGGACCGCTAGTTTTCCTACAGAACAACCACTGGCTCTGCTTCCTATACCTAAACTCGCTACTTCAGACTGATGTGTCTCCAGAAGCTTGTGTTCTGCAGGTGAATGGTGTCTTGTGGTGAAAAATCTCTTTCACTGACCTTCATCGGGACTGTTGGTGCATTCAAGTCCTCCTGGTAAGTTCGTACTTACGAGGTGGGAAGTCGTGTTTACGACTGCAGGTGCGTTCAAGTCACTTTCCTCGGAGTAAGATGGCGGTGCACTTTCTCTTAATTACACAAAAATACAGCAAGGTTCTTAAACTCTAGTTCCAGAAAATGAAGAACAAATAAATGTGCATCAGGTGTGCTTTGCTTTTTTTTAAATGTTTTTAACAAATTTATGAAGCCACTGCAAACTTTTTCGTTACATATTACATTGTTATATTATAATGTGCAGGCAATTATCTACTGCGCTGTAAATAGAAAAGCCTGACAATATCACTGCTAAATACCTTTTAGTATTGTGGTCTCCGCCATATTTCTCACGGACACACCCCCAACTCGTAAAGATCGGGGCTTAAAGAAAATCCCGAGCTTCCCATTCGTATTTACGACATTGTGATGAGGTTCATGTGCATTCAACTCATAAATACGATCTTTCCGAGATGACTTCAACGCACCGTGTTCCCTGCTGGAGGAATGACCTGCCAAACTCAACCTAAGCTGCTGAGTCTTTAGTCTTGAAGACACATCTCTTTCGAGCAACACTTGACCCATTAATACTAACCCTTGCTATTTTATATCTATTTTTTTAAAGCACCTTGCTATGTCTACTGTGCTAGAATAACTGGGACTGGTCACAGCACTTACAAATGATGAGAGCAATAGAAGCAACAACAGGGCAGCAATATGCAAGTGGTTAAATGATAAAATGATGAAATGTAAATGTATTGTAATATAATTCCCTCCAGAAGCGTCTGACACGATTGCGTTCCCAAACACCAGCATTCGAACGGAAGAGAACATGACAGTGTTTATTGTGTTTCGTCTGACGCTCTGAGACAAACTCATTTATGATAGAGGAGAAAAGAGCCAGACTGGAGAAACTTACATTTTTATTACTGATATTTTCCACCAGTTTCCCAAGAAGTGATGATTTTGTTCTCTTGAACACATGGGATGGAAACACTGCTTTATTCACAAATGCTTTATGCCATGTTCCAGTTAGATGGGCAGCTCTGCACAGAAGCGGGACTCACCCTTACAGAGCGTGCGGTCGTCGTTCAGCTGCACGTGTGACGGTAAAGACATGTTCTCTCTGGGCAGATACACGCCGTTCACCTGAACCTTCACCATGTCGTTACTGCAACCAACAAACACCAGAGCAGTCACGAGATCAATCGTTCTATAATGTTATTATTAGCAGAGAATGCTGGGAGACACGTCGCACCGTTTGGAGGACAGATGCACTGCGACGGGCTCTTCTGAGGAACAACACAGAAAGAAGCATTTATGAACACATGAACACATTTACATGTATGCTTTTATCTGCAGTGTTCTCAGTCTTTGTACCGATGGCTTTGGTTTTATCCTTCTGTAGGAGGAAGAAGACCATCAAGGTGAAGATGAGGAGGGTGATGATGCCGGCGACGCCACCTGTCACTATCCCGAACATCGGAACTTCCACACGAGACTGCAGGAACTCTGGAGGAACGGGACACGAACTCATACACACATGACTATACACCACCGGTGGGTGAGATGTGTCTGAAAGAGTCTCTTCTGCTCAAGGCTGCATTTATTTGATCTTATATACAGTAAAACAGTGAGATATTACTCCAGTGTAAATCATGTTTTCTATGTGAATATATAGTAAAGTGTAATTTATTCCTGTGATCAAAGCTGAATGTTCAGCATCATTACTCCAGTCTTCAGTGTCACATGATCCTTCAGAAATCACTCTAATATGATGATCTGATGATCAAGAAACATTTATGATTATTATCAGTGTTGAAAACAGTTGTGCTGCTTCAGATTTCTGATGACGTGTCGTGTCACCTGTGAGTGTGAGGTTGCTGTGGGCGGAGCCAAGGCTGTTGTTGGCGCTGACCGAGATGTTTCCTGATAGGCTGCTCAGAGTGACCTGCAGGCTGTGATTGGCCAGCCACGGGTGGCTCCGTGAGTCCAGGATGAGGAAGTCGGAGGTGTTGGCCAGCAGCTGACCGGACCGATCCACCCAGGTGATGGTGGCGGGGGGGTTGGACCGGACCAAAGCGAAGAGGATGAGGGAGAGGCCAGGGTCCGCGGTCTCGCTGTAGTGGGCGTCGACACGCAAGATCTCCGGCTGGACTGAGACACGAGGGACCAAACACACACGTGCGAGGTTAGTTCACGCTTTTAAAGCTATGGCCTCTCTATCGCCATCTGTGGTTGAAACATTCTGGAAGGACTGACCGACAGAACAAAATTAATTAATATTATTGGTATTATTATTAATAATACGCAATGCTCGCGACGGAACGCCAAAATGTCACTTCCACTAAAATGGCTGTAACTCTTGAACTCAATGAGATATTCTCACCAAACGTGTTATGCTCTTGTACAAGCTCATTCTGTGGTCGCACAAAACACTCTGTGGTGATTCACCACTTGGTGGCGCTATAATCCGAAAAAAAACATAAAAACAGTTGTAACTACGCAACCATTAGTCCGATTTGACTAGAGAATTGGCATGCGGTGTCTTTGTCCAAGCTGCCATGATGAGATTCCTGTATCACGGAAAACATGGCTGCCATCGGCCAGTGAAGTTTGCGCACCTCTTAGGCCAGGATAATGGAGGCCGATCGGAATGAAACTTGGTGGGTACGTTTGACTCATGGTCCTAGAGGTCTGTGCGAAGTTTGAAAGAAAATGGCCACCGGGTGGCGCTATTTTGTTTTACACCCTATATATTATGCAATGTATCACACATAAATCACACAATATTCATATCATATGTTAAATCTCCTTTTCTGATGCTCACAGTGAAACCTAAACTATAAGCCATTTCAACTGAAAAAATGAAGGCTGTAATATTACTGTTATCCACAAGAGGGATTCGCAGGATAAGTCGTCTCTTTAGTCAAATCCTTTTTCATCATTGACTGAAAAATAAATGGTTAAATAATGCTGTGTGTGTGTGTGTGTGTGTGTGTGTGTGTGTGTGTGTGTGTGTAAGCATGCTTAATGGAGTTAACATGGAAAATGTGCCTAACCTTAGTGGTTTACTGGTGGTAAACGCTTTTAAAATGAAAGTAATCCAATAAGTGGCCCTCTGCTGCTCTCTACTGGTTATAATGTTAAATTTATATATTTATATTTATTTTTAGACATTTTAAAATTACTATTATAACATTTACACTCACATTTTGTTTACAAGTTTATCACTTCATTTTTCCTTAGGTATCAGTTTTGACAATTATGCTACATTATGATTAATGTGAAACCTGAAAAGGGGTCGCCTAGACCCTAACCCCGCTTAACTGCTGCTTGCAGCTATATGTAATGCTATAATTTATATTGATATATAAAATATAATTATTATTCATTTTACATCAGATATCCGACCCGACAGATCAAAATTTAAATTAATATTATGAATACAATTTTATTTTAATTATTCATGTTATAATTTATATTATTATAACATTATTATATTGATTAACATTTGAACATTTTTTTTCATAAACTTGCTTTTTTTTTATTTAATTTTTACGCCGTGCAGCTTCATCACGGGAGCGTGTCAGACTCACACTGGACGTTGAGCGTGACGGTGGCGTTGTAACTCTCTCCTCCGGCAGGGTTTCGCGCCGCACACACCAGCTCTCGGTCCCAGCGTTTGGGTTTGAGTGTGAACGTGCTGTTGCGCTCGGATCCGTATCGAAGCACTCCGGAATCCCCTGGTGATGTCATAACCAGACGCCCCGCCCCCCGGCTGCCCGTCACCTCGCTCTGCCTCTCCCCGTTCAGGTACCAGGTCAGCAGGGGCGGGGCTTGAGGATTCCAGCCCTCTGATTGGCAGTTGAATTGGTGAGTGAAGTTCTCCTGTACCGTGACTGACGAGGTCTGCTGTCCGTCAATTTTGGGGGCGGGGTCAATGGCTGCTGGCAGAGAGGAGAATAAAGTCAAGAGCAATACTGAAATAAAAACATAACTGAAACAAGAACATCTTACCTGTGCTGGCCCAGATCATGGTGTGAAAGAATAATGAAGAGAGAAGCGTCCTCATAGTCACCTACACACACACACACACACACACACACACACACACACAGATACACACACACACACACACACAGATACACACACACACAGACACACACAGATACACACACAAGAAAAAAACAGGAGTCTCAACCAGATGCACAAAACTACAAAAACACACAAACTAGAATTGTCCAGTTGCACACATGAACCGCTGAAGTGTGTGTTGTTCAGACCGATTTGAGTGTGTGATTGAAATGCATCAGTCAAGAAATGAAAACAATCTATGTTTCCCAGTGTGATGTAGACATGCAGACTCTGCATCTCTCAGCTGCAGGAGACACACACACACACACACACACACACACACACACTCATGCAGCAGCAGCATCACACACTGATACTGTACAAATGAGGCACATGACAGTTATGACACACACTCACACACACTCAGAGTGTTTTACCTCTGTGCACAGAGACGCTGCTGATTCCGACCGGCTGTGGATCCATTCAGAATGCAAACACACACACACACACACACACACTCATGCAGGAGCGTCACACACACACTGACGCAGCACGCACGGAGGGGGTGGGGGGGGGTTGCTGTGATTCATTACTGATATAAAACACTGAGAGCAGGAGGCAGCAGACGAGTGTTCACTGACTGTGTGTGTGTGTGTGTGTGTGTGTGTGTTACTGAACCTCCTCCAACCAGACGCAGGATAACCCCGGTCAGATCGGCGCTCGACTCTCAGGTCTGCTCAGCCTCTGCAGTGCAGGATCACATCCAGACATCAGCAGCTGCACACAGAGCACATGATGGTGAACAGAACCTCCAGGCAGCATTTGATCATCTAGCAGACGCTTTCATCCACAGGAATACAGCAAGCGGTCAAACACGAGAACTGCGAGAAGTGTTAATAGTTCGAGCAAGAACAGGGAGGGATTGAGAAATAGTGAAAGAATAGAAGAATGATGCAGTAAGAGCGTGCAGAAGAGATGAGTTTCCGGCTGTGTCTGGAATGTTTCAGGGATTCTGTCTGGATAGGTTTGGGAAGATCTTTGAGAACAGTGAATGAGAAGGTTCTGGAAAGTGATTTTGCGCCTCTCCACGGTGGCTCCATTTGAAGAAGTCCTTCCAGAAGAGCATTGCAGTCGTCCAGGGGTGTGTTTCCCGAAAGCATCGTTAGCTAACTATAACAACTGGTCCGTGATGCTACCGTGGGACCGTCTGTTTGAAATTAAAAGTAGAACAGTGTGTCATCAGCATAGCAGCGGTAGGAGAAACCATGCGCCTGTATAATGGGTCCCAAAGATGTAGTGTATGGAAAACAGGAGAGGTCCGAGGACTGAGCCCTGGGGTACCCCGGGACCAGCTGATGTGCTTCAGACCTGAGCTGAGATTCAGACCAGCATAGTGTTGTTCCAGGGATGAGAGAGGGCACAGAAGGATCGGATCGAAGTTGGCAGATAATCTAGCAGAATGAGAACTGAAGATCTGGGATCAGACTGAACCTCGTTCACTAGGAATAGGAAGAGACAGGTCTGAAACTTCCTACAAGGTTTCGTCTGGATGAACCCGGAAGAGGGGTTGGTGTTACGGAGGGAAGTTTAATTACTCAAAGTGATAAAGTTGCGTGAACAGATGTTGCATGATTTGTGGTGGTGAGCGTTGAAGATCGAAAGAGGCTTGTAGAAAGTGTAAATCTGCAAAGAAAGCGGATGTTGAAGGTGTAGGTGTAAGTGTACTTGTTAACACCTGATGTTGATTCGTTAGCAGATGCTTCTGGTGTCAGTGCTAACATTTACTTGTTTCTATAGCACTTTATACACCACAGATCGTTTCAAAGCACCTTCACAGTAATAAAACATGAAAATACCAGTGTTAATGCTGTAAAAGTCATCAATTATGAAACAAATTCAAAAGCAGCTCAACGGAAGACAAGTGTCATTATTCAGCTCATATAAGAGTCAATGTTGCAAAGTTCGTCAATTATTAATGACTTCAAATAGCAGCTGTTGTGCATTGTGACATGTGTCAGACATCGGTTCATAACACAAGCACATATTGTTAAAGGGCGACAGCGGGCATTAGTGTAAACGCTCTCTTTCGGGTCCTGTGCCGACATATTGAAGAGCATCTCATCTGTGGTAGAGCACGGGGAAGGTGTTTCGCTACTGAACACACTCTCAAAGAACACAGCACACACACTTATGTCATATTCATTTCTTTATTTATATATATTTATTATTTCTCTCAGTTTTGTTTGGAATTCTTTTTTTAACCATTGCTGTTGCACTTTAGTATTTTTTCCAAAAACATAAAGCCAAAAAAAGGAGAGAAGAAACTGACAGATCTAGAAAGGAAAATAGGGCGGAGCATAACATGATTGACAGATGGAGGATGAGGAGGATCATGGTTCTCTTCATCACCATCGACACAAACTCGCACACAGACAGGTGATTGTCTGATAAACACACGCCCGTCTCGCCTCAGATGATCATGTGACCGTTATTGGTTTGGTCAGACCGAAGACGAAACGGCAGCAGAAATCGTTCAATCTCAGCAACATTTCTACAGAAGCTTGTTTCCACCACAGGATAAAAAATAAATGAAAAAAAAAAAAAAGGCTAATTGCGATTTTTTTGTGAGTTTATACCTTACGATTCTAATAAAAAAAAATGTTAAAAAAATTGAAAATTGTGATTCTATATACCTTCATTCTGACTTTTTTTGTAGAATTGCAATTACTTTTATCTCGCAATTCTGAGTTTCTCACAATTCTGACTTCGACACATTTATATACCTCTATTCTGACTTTTTCATAGAATTGTGAGAAAAAAGTTGAAATTGTGAGTTTATATACATATATTCAGACTTTAATAGAATTGTAATTCTGACTTTTTTTCTCGCAATTCTGTTTCTTGCAAGTACGACTTTATTCTCGTGAGTTTATAGAACTATATTCTGACTTTTTTTTGTAGAATTGCGGGAAAAAAGTTGAAATTGTGAGTTTATATACATATTCTGACTTTTTCCGTAGCATTGTGAGAAAAAAAGATAAATTGTGAGTTTATATACATATTCTGACTTTTTCGTAGAATTGGGAGAAAAAAGTTGAAATTGTGAGTTTATATACATATACTCTAACTTTTTTCGTAGAATTGCTAAGAAAAAGTCAGAATTGTGATAAACTCGGAATTGCGAGTTTATATACCTATATTCTGACTGAGATATAAACTCATAATTGCAAGTAAAAAAGTCATAATTGTTAGATATAAATTCGTATAAATTGCCTTTTGTTTTTATTCCGTGGAGGAGAGAAGCTTCCACACATTTGGGCTCTAAACTCTGAGAAAGACGTGAAATGAGGCGTCTGTCTGTCTGTCTGTCTGTCTGTCTGTCTGTACATTTGGCTAAAAACATCAACATGACATCAGAACAGAAATAGCAAAATAAACAATATACAAATGCTTTTCCAACAACATCCACAAAAAAAAAAAACCAATAAAGCTTTGAGAAAAGGAAATGAAGCTCAAAACATCATCATCATCATCATCATCTATGAGCAGTACAGGACCTGTGAAACTACCCACAATGCATCTGTCATAGACATCAAACAGACAGACAGACAGGCAGATGTATGGAATGAAGGAGGTGAACAAGAAACAGGAAGGAAAAGCAAAAAACAAAAACTGAAAGTGCAAAAATCACTTTGTGAGGAAACAAACGCTGCTGTTCTCGTTGCAACATAGAACGGTTTTAATAATAATCATTCTTTTTAATAATGTCATAACCATAAAACGTCTTTTACAGAAAACGAGAACAATAATGAATCATAATTCCTACAGAACATTAGCCATAAAAATGCGTTAAAAATAAAAGAACAGAAGTGAGGAAAGAGCGAATGAGAGTCACGGCCCGACCGGAATGATCCGCGACGTCCCACAGGCTTCACGTGAAATACTTTGGGTTTGTGGCGTTTGGTAATGACGTCTTTTCGTGTGTGTGTATGTGTGTGTGAGTGTGTTTACATAAGACTCTGTGTAAGCCTTGTACATCGGAGCGCGTGGGAGCGCTGCTATGGCGACGGTAAGAGGGCGTGGTCGGGTGGGGGAGGGGCGGATGATTATTGGGCCTCAGCAGATGGGCGGCACTCGCCCCAGCCAATCAGAGAAACTCCCACGTCAAGACGGCCAATGGCGTCGAAGAGGAAGCCAAGTGCTCCGCCCCCTGCGTGCTGGCCACGCCCACGGCACCCCGACGGACAGACGATGAGGATTTGGCATGACAGCACAACACAGCAGACGGATATGAGCTTTATACAGCAAATACACCCCTGAGAAGAGAAACACAGAACAACATTAGTATATATAATACATTTAGTATAAAATTGTATATAAAAATATATGAAGAGTTCAGATGCAAAAGCCTCTAAGTGCCATCTGAAAATTTCTTCTAGAATGATCATTTTTATCAAGCTTGTATATTTAAGTTCAGTAATTTCACTGAAATGGCAATGAAAATTACCTATGAATTGTCATTTAAGTGAAATTACTGAACTTAAATATACGAGTTTGATAAAAAATGATCGTTCTAGAAGAAAATTTCAGATGGCACTTAGAGGCTTTTGCATCTGAACTCTTCATATATTAATAAAGGTTAATATATTATATTAAATGTGTAAATTTAGTTTACGTTTTTTTTTCACGAATAGTGACAATATAAACAATAATGCAGCCGATTTTGCTATATAATATATATTGCTTTATGTGAGTGTATTGTATGTGGATAAAACGTATATTCATGTCATAGTATTTGTACTCACACACACACACACTCAGACTCACATTCACAGTACCATAAACTACATCCTATACACTTCCTATAACACCCGATGTATTTGTTACATCATAAGAATGGCATCTACGCTAATGTTAGTCTTTCTGTTTATCCCAAGGTTTACTGTAGTCAGCCGGATGGGGGCCGTATCCAGATCAGATGGAGGACCTGCGCCTAGACACGACCATAACACATGATGTAATCAGCCGGATCCGGGCCGTATCCAGATCAGATGGAGGACCTGCTCCTAGACACGACCATAACTCATGATGTAATCAGCCGGATCCGGGCCGTATCCAGATCAGATGGAGGACCTGCGCCTAGACACGACCATAACACATGATGTAATCAGCCGGATCCGGGCCGTATCCAGATCAGATGGAGGACCTGCTCCTAGACACGACCATAACTCATGATGTAATCAGCCGGATCCGGGCCGTATCCAGATCAGATGGAGGACCTGCGCCTAGACACGACCACAACACATGATGTAATCAGCCGTATCCAGGCCGTATCCAGATCAGATGGAGGACCTGCGCCTAGACACGACCACAACGCATGATGTAGTCAGCCGGATCCAGGCCGTATCCAGACCAGATGGTGGACCTGCGCCTAGACACGACCACAACGCATGATGTAGTCAGCCGGATCCAGGCCGTATCCAGATCAGATGGTGGACCTGCGCCTAGACACGACCATAACACATGATGTAATCAGCCGGATCCGGGCCGTATCCAGACCAGATGGTGGACCTGCGCCTAGACACGACCATAACACATGATGTAATCAGCCGGATCCGGGCCGTATCCAGATCAGATGGAGGACCTGCTCCTAGACACGACCATAACTCATGATGTAATCAGCCGGATCCGGGCCGTATCCAGATCAGATGGAGGACCTGCGCCTAGACACGACCACAACACATGATGTAATCAGCCGTATCCAGGCCGTATCCAGATCAGATGGAGGACCTGCGCCTAGACACGACCACAACGCATGATGTAGTCAGCCGGATCCAGGCCGTATCCAGACCAGATGGTGGACCTGCGCCTAGACACGACCACAACGCATGATGTAGTCAGCCGGATCCAGGCCGTATCCAGATCAGATGGAGGACCTGCGCCTAGACACGACCACAACACATGATGTAATCAGCCGGATCCAGGCCGTATCCAGATCAGATGGAGGACCTGCGCCTAGACACGACCACAACACATGATGTAATCAGCCGGATCCAGGCCGTATCCAGATCAGATGGAGGACCTGCGCCTAGACACGACCACAACACATGATGTAATCAGCCGGATCCAGGCCGTATCCAGATCAGATGGAGGACCTGCGCCTAGACACGACCACAACGCATGATGTAATCAGCC
Organism: Squalius cephalus; assembly: GCF_949319135.1. Taxonomy (NCBI): domain Eukaryota; kingdom Metazoa; phylum Chordata; class Actinopteri; order Cypriniformes; family Leuciscidae; genus Squalius; species Squalius cephalus. Next base: position 329,659 of record NC_137132.1, read on the forward strand.
GGATCCAGGCCGTATCCAGATCAGATGGAGGACCTGCGCCTAGACACGACCACAACACATGATGTAGTCACCCGGATCCGGGCCGTATCCAGATCAGATGGAGGACCTGCACCTAGACACGACCACAACACATGAAGTAATCAGCCGGATCCAGGCCGTATCCAGATCAGATGGAGGACCTGCGCCTAGACACGACCACAACTCATGATGTAGTCAGCCGGATCCGGGTCGTATCCAGATCAGATGGAGGACCTGCGCCTAGACACGACCACAACTCATGATGTAGTCAGCCGGATCCAGGCCGTATCCAGATCAGATGGAGGACCTGCGCCTAGACACGACCACTACTCATGATGTAGTCAGCCGGATCCAGGCCGTATCCAGATCAGATGGAGGACCTGCGCCTAGACACGACCACAACGCATGATGTAGTCAGCCGGATCCAGGCCGTATCCAGATCAGATGGAGGACCTGCGCCTAGACACGACCACAACTCATGATGTAGTCAGCCGGATCCAGGCCGTATCCAGATCAGATGGAGGACCTGCGCCTAGACACGACCACAACGCATGATGTAGTCAGCCGGATCCAGGCCGTATCCAGATCAGATGGAGGACCTGCGCCTAGACACGACCACTACTCATGATGTAGTCAGCCGGATCCAGGCCGTATCCAGATCAGATGGAGGACCTGCGCCTAGACACGACCACAACGCATGAAGTAATCAGCCGGATCCAGGCCGTATCCAGATCAGATGGAGGACCTGCGCCTAGACACGACCACAACTCATGATGTAGTCAGCCGGATCCAGGCCGTATCCAGATCAGATGGAGGACCTGCGCCTAGACACGACCACAACGCATGATGTAATCAGCCGGATCCAGGCCGTATCCAGATCAGATGGAGGACCTGCGCCTAGACACGACCACAACACATGATGTAGTCACCCGGATCCGGGCCGTATCCAGATCAGATGGAGGACCTGCACCTAGACACGACCACAACACATGAAGTAATCAGCCGGATCCAGGCCGTATCCAGATCAGATGGAGGACCTGCGCCTAGACACGACCACAACTCATGATGTAGTCAGCCGGATCCGGGTCGTATCCAGATCAGATGGAGGACCTGCGCCTAGACACGACCACAACGCATGATGTAGTCAGCCGGATCCAGGCCATATCCAGATCAGATGGAGGACCTGTGCCTAGACACGACCACAACGCATGATGTAATAAGCCGGATCCAGGCCGTATCCAGATCAGATGGAGGACCTGCGCCTAGACACGACCACAACGCATGATGTAATAAGCCGGATCCAGGCCGTATCCAGATCAGATGGAGGACCTGCGCCTAGACACGACCACAACGCATGATGCAGTCACCCGGATCCGGGCCGTATCCAGATCAGATGGAGGACCTGTGCCTAGACACGACCACAACGCATGATGTAGTCAGCCGGATCCGGGCCGTATCCAGATCAGACGGAGGACCTGCGCCTAGACACGACCATAACACATGATGTAATCAGCCGTATCCAGGCCGTATCCAGATCAGATGGTGGACCTGCACCTAGACACGACCATAACTCATGATGTAGTCAGCCGGATCCGGGCCGTATCCAGATCAGATGGAGGACCTGCGCCTAGACACGACCACAACACATGATGTAGTCAGCCGGATCCGGGCCGTATCCAGATCAGATGGTGGACCTGCACCTAGACACGACCATAACACATGATGTAATCAGCCGGATCCGGGCCGTATCCAGATCAGATGGTGGACCTGCACCTAGACACGACCACAACTCATGATGTAGTCACCCGGATCCGGGCCGTATCCAGATCAGACGGAGGACCTGCTCCTAGACACAACCATAACTCATGATGTAGTCAGCCGGATCCGGGCCGTATCCAGATCAGATGGAGGACCTGCGCCTAGACACGACCACAACACATGATGTAGTCAGCCGGATCCGTGCCGTATCCAGATCAGATGGAGGACCTGCGCCTAGACACGACCACAACACATGATGTAGTCAGCCGGATCCGGGCCGTATCCAGATCAGATGGAGGACCTGCGCCTAGACACGCCCACAACTCATGATGTAATCAGCCGGATCCAGGCCATATCCAGATCAGATGGAGGACCTGCGCCTAGACACGCCCACAACACATGTAGTCAGCCGGATCCGGGCCGTATCCAGATCAGATGGAGGACCTGCGCCTAGACACGCCCACAACACATGATGTAGTCAGCCGGATCCAGGCCGTATCCAGATCAGATGGAGGACCTGCGCCTAGACACGCCCACAACACATGATGTAGTCAGCCGGATCCGGGCCGTATCCAGATCAGATGGTGGACCTGCGCCTAGACACGACCACAACACATGATGTAGTCAGCCGGATCCAGGCCTTATCCAGATCAGATGGAGGACCTGCGCCTAGACACGACCACTACTCATGATGTAGTCAGCCGGATCCGGGCCGTATCCAGATCAGATGGTGGACCTGCGCCTAGACACGACCACAACACATGATGTAGTCAGCCGGATCCAGGCCATATCCAGATCAGATGGAGGACCTGCGCCTAGACACGACCACTACTCATGATGTAGTCAGCCGGATCCGGGCCGTAACCAGATCAGATGGAGGACCTGCGCCTAGACACGACCACAACTCATGATGTAGTCAGCCAGATCCGGCCCGTATCCAGATCAGATGGAGGACCTGCGCCTAGACACAACCATAACTCATGATGTAGTCAGCCGGATCCGGGCCGTATCCAGATCAGATGGAGGACCTGCGCCTAGACACGACCACAACTCATGATGTAGTCAGCCGGATCCGCCCCGTATCCAGATCAGATGGAGGACCTGCGCCTAGACACAACCATAACTCATGATGTAGTCAGCCGGATCCGGCCCGTATCCAGATCAGATGGAGGACCTGCGTCTAGACACGACCACAACGCATGATGTAGTCAGCCGGATCCGGGCCGTATCCAGATCAGACGGAAGACCTGCTCCTAGACACGCCCACAACACATGATGTAGTCAGCCGGATCCAGGCCATATCCAGATCAGATGGAGGACCTGCGCCTAGACACGCCCACAACACATGATGTAGTCAGCCGGATCCAGGCCATATCCAGATCAGATGGAGGACCTGAGCCTAGACACGACCACAACGCATGATGTAGTCAGCCGTATCCGGGCCGTATCCAGATCAGATAAAGGACCTGCGCCTAGACACGCCCACAACTCATGATGTAGTCAGCCGGATCCGGGCCGTATCCAGATCAGATGGAGGACCTGCGCCTAGACACGACCACAACGCATGATGTAGTCAGCCGTATCCGGGCCGTATCCAGATCAGATAAAGGACCTGCGCCTAGACACGACCACAACGCATGATGCAGTCACCCGGATCCGGGCCATATCCAGATCAGATGGAGGACCTGCGCCTAGACACGACCACAACGCATGATGTAGTCAGCCGTATCCGGGCCGTATCCAGATCAGATAAAGGACCTGCGCCTAGACACGCCCACAACTCATGATGTAGTCAGCCGGATCCGGACCGTATCCAGATCAGATAAAGGACCTGCGCCTAGACACGCCCACAACTCATGATGTAGTCAGCCGGATCCAGGCCATATCCAGATCAGATGGAGGACCTGCGCCTAGACACGACCACAATGCATGATGTAGTCAGCCGTATCCGGGCCGTATCCAGATCAGATGGTGGACCAAGCGCCTAGACACGACCACAACGCATGATGTAGTCAGCCATATCCGGGCCGTATCCAGATCAGATGGAGGACCTGCGCCTAGACACGACCACAACGCATGATGTAGTCAGCCGGATCCAGGCCATATCCAGATCAGATGGAGGACCTGCGCCTAGACACGACCACAACGCATGATGTAGTCAGCCGTATCCGGGCCGTATCCAGATCAGATAAAGGACCTGCGCCTAGACACGCCCACAACTCATGATGTAGTCAGCCGGATCCAGGCCGTATCCAGATCAGATGGAGGACCTGCGCCTAGACACGCCCACAACTCATGATGTAGTCAGCCGGATCCGGGCCGTATCCAGATCAGATGGAGGACCTGCGCCTAGACACGACCACAACGCATGATGTAGTCAGCCGTATCCGGGCCGTATCCAGATCAGATAAAGGACCTGCTCCTAGACACGACCACAACGCATGATGCAGTCACCCGGATCCGGGCCATATCCAGATCAGATGGAGGACCTGAGCCTAGACACGACCACAACGCATGATGTAGTCAGCCGTATCCGGGCCGTATCCAGATCAGATGGAGGACCTGCGCCTAGACACGACCACAACGCATGATGTAGTCAGCCGGATCCAGGCCATATCCAGATCAGATGGAGGACCTGCGCCTAGACACGACCACAACGCATGATGTAGTCAGCCGTATCCGGGCCGTATCCAGATCAGATAAAGGACCTGCGCCTAGACACGCCCACAACTCATGATGTAGTCAGCCGTATCCGGGCCGTATCCAGATCAGATAAAGGACCTGAGCCTAGACACGACCACAACGCATGATGTAGTCAGCCGTATCCGGGCCGTATCCAGATCAGATGGAGGACCTGCGCCTAGACACGACCACAACGCATGATGTAGTCAGCCGGATCCAGGCCATATCCAGATCAGATGGAGGACCTGCGCCTAGACACGACCACAACGCATGATGTAGTCAGCCGTATCCGGGCCGTATCCAGATCAGATAAAGGACCTGCTCCTAGACACGACCACAACGCATGATGCAGTCACCCGGATCCGGGCCATATCCAGATCAGATGGAGGACCTGAGCCTAGACACGACCACAACGCATGATGTTGTCAGCCGGATCCGGGCCGTATCCAGATCAGATAAAGGACCTGCGCCTAGACACGCCCACAACACATGATGTAGTCAGCCGGATCCAGGCCATATCCAGATCAGATGGAGGACCTGCGCCTAGACACGACCACTACTCATGATGTAATCAGCCGGATCCGGGCCGTATCCAGATCAGATGGAGGACCTGCGCCTAGACACGCCCACAACTCATGATGTAGTCAGCCGGATCCAGGCCATATCCAGATCAGATGGAGGACCTGCGCCTAGACACGACCACAACGCATGATGCAGTCACCCGGATCCGGGCCATATCCAGATCAGATGGAGGACCTGAGCCTAGACACGACCACAACGCATGATGTAGTCAGCCGTATCCGGGCCGTATCCAGATCAGATAAAGGACCTGCGCCTAGACACGCCCACAACACATGATGTAGTCAGCCGGATCCAGGCCATATCCAGATCAGATGGAGGACCTGCGCCTAGACACGACCACTACTCATGATGTAATCAGCCGGATCCGGGCCGTATCCAGATCAGATGGAGGACCTGCGCCTAGACACGCCCACAACTCATGATGTAGTCAGCCGGATCCAGGCCATATCCAGATCAGATGGAGGACCTGCGCCTAGACACGACCACAACGCATGATGCAGTCACCCGGATCCGGGCCATATCCAGATCAGATGGAGGACCTGAGCCTAGACACGACCACAACGCATGATGTAGTCAGCCGTATCCGGGCCGTATCCAGATCAGATAAAGGACCTGCGCCTAGACACGCCCACAACACATGATGTAGTCAGCCGGATCCAGGCCATATCCAGATCAGATGGAGGACCTGCTCCTAGACACGACCACTACTCATGATGTAATCAGCCGGATCCGGGCCGTATCCAGATCAGATGGAGGACCTGCGCCTAGACACGCCCACAACACATGATGTAGTCAGCCGTATCCGGGCCGTATCCAGATCAGATAAAGGACCTGCGCCTAGACACGACCACTACTCATGATGTAATCAGCCGGATCCGGGCCGTATCCAGATCAGATGGAGGACCTGCGCCTAGACACGACCACAACACATCCCTGAAGTGTCAGCAGAGATTGACACTCCCCTGTGAAGGCCTCATCGACACGACAGCCATCGGCACTGATCCTCACACTCACACATATTTTCTCACACACACACACACACACACACACACACACACACACACACACTCAGACATAGACACTCACACAGAAACTCACACACACTCACCTGTGTTCATTAGACCCCGGCCTGTTCCACACTGTACTGCAGGTCGGGGGGTTTGTAGCTTAGCAGCATGTCACTGGTGCAGGAGGACGGGTAACAGGAGGCGGGGGGAACATCTGCCTCCACGTCTAAACACACACACACAACACCATCATCATCATCATCATCAGTGAGCGCGTGAGTGTGTGTGTGTGTGCGTTCACACACCTGACCCCTCCCTCTGCTGCAGCTGCTGGCTTCCTGTCAGAGACGATTGGCTGAGGATGTCCGACATGCGGGCGGAGCTTAACGCCTTCCCAGCCAATAAGCTCATTCCAGACATCGGCTCCGCCTGCTCCTACAAGAACAAGAGGTCAGCGCTGGAACTGCATGACACACACACACACACACACACACAAACACTCTCATACTCTCACTCACTCACTCGCTCTCATACTCACTCAGTCACTCACTCGCACACTCACTCACACACCAACACACTCACTCACACACACACACACACACCAACTCACTCACTCACTCTCATACTCTCTCACACACTCACTCACTCTCTCTCTCTCTCACACACACACACACACACACACACACACACACCAACTCACTCACTCACTCTCATACTCTCTCACACACTCACTCACTCACTCTCTCTCTCTCTCTCACACACACACACACACACACACACACACACACACACACACACCAACTCACTCACTCACTCTCACACACTCACTCTCTCTCTCTCTCTCTCACACACACACACACACACACACACACACACACACACACACACACCAACTCACTCACTCACTCACTCTCACACACTCACTCACTCTCTCTCTCTCTCTCACACACACACACACACACACACCAACTCACTCACTCACTCACTCTCATACTCACTCACACACACACACACACACACACACACACACACACACAGTCTCACTCACACACACACACACCAACTCACTCACTCACTCACTCTCATACTCACTCTCACACACTTACTCACTCACACACTCTCTCTCTCTCACACACACACACACACACACACACACACACAGTCTCACTCACTCACTCACACACACACACACACTCACGTAGGCGTCGTCGCAGGTCTGGATGGTGTGATGTCGCTGTAATGCTCCTCGGGGTCTGTGAGAGCCGTAGCCGTTATGATCTCCTTCCATCGGCCGACAGTCTGAGGCGTCACACGATTCTGACACACAACAGGCCAACAAATACATTAGATGGAGAAGCGCGCGTGTGTGTGTGAGTGTATGATTGAGTGAGTGTGTGCACGAGTGTGTGTGAGTGTTTGTGTGTGAGTGAGCGTGTGTATGAATGCGTTGAGCAATGAGTCACCTCTGGTCGCCGTTGTGCCGCGCATGTAGGCGTGTCTATGTGTGGGGGAGGAGTAGGGCGGCGTGCTGCAGAGGGGCGGAGCCAGCATCTCGTCACAGGAGGGGGCGGCGGCTTTGGCCAGCAGGCCCTCGTGATAGGCCGGCGCCTCGTCCTCCTCCATGCTCTCCGAGGGAGGGGCGGGGCTTATCTGGAGCAGGTGATGGTAGTGCTGCGTGGGCGGGGCTTGCGGTGGCTCCAAGCTCTCGCCGGATTGGCTCAGCTGCAGCAGCAGCATCTCGGTGGGCGTGGCCGGGGGCGGGGCCGTGCGTGAGTGGCGCTTGAGGAGCGCTGCGAGGTCTTGCGGCGGCAGGCGTGGGTCGGCGTGGCCTGTTAGCGAGTGGCGTGGCGAGAGCAGGCCCTGTAGAGTGGGCGTGACCTGTGGCGGCCGGTACTCTAGTGGCGTGGGCGATAGCAGAGCCTGTTGTAGCGCCGACGGACTCCCGTAACCCTGGTAACCCTCCAGACCCGGCACCTTCAGACACGCCCCCTGCAGGTACGGGTTATAGGTGCCGATCACACTGTTCATGTTGCCCTCACCAAACAGGTGCGGGGTAAACTGCTCGTACGTGGAAGTGTGGAAGCGACTCAAACTGCGACTGAAACACACAGAACAACTTCTCATTAGCATAATCACACCCCAACTGTTATGCGTGGGAGGAGTCTGGTCTGATCTGACTCCACCCCCTTTTTGGCAAAAGTCAACATGAAACAATGACATTAATGTGATGTTTCAGAGCAAATTACAAATTGCGAGAAAGTTAAAAATTTTAGAAAAAAGTTGAAATTGTGAGTTTCTTATACGCATTCAGACTTTTTTTTCATAGAATTGGGGAACATTTTTTGAAATTGTGAATTTCTTATACATATTCCAACTTTTTTCCGTAGAATTGGGAGAAAAAAGTCGAAATTGTGAGTTTCTTATATATATATTCTGACTTTCGCAGAATTGCAAATAAAAAGTCAAAATTGTGAGAATTTTTTTTTTAAATATGAGTTTACATAGCCTACATATATTTGAACTTTTTTTGTAGAATTGAAACCCCGACTTTTTTTCTCACAATTCTGAGTTTCTTGCAATTCCGACTTTATTCTCTCGAGTTCATAAACCAATACAATAGAAAAAGTCGGAATTTATATACCTATATTCTAAAAGCGCCATTACCCATGATTCTGTACAGAAGAAGGGCTCTTAAGCTCCGCCCACTCCCATGAAGCACTGCAAATGACGTAATCGAGTCTCGCTATGCTGTCAAATATTTTAATATACATGCATATTTTGCAATATACTTCAAATGTAGTTTCTATAGACATAATCAGCCACTTTAAATGAATAGTTTTATATTTCTCCATTTTTTTTTATTTGGTTATGTTGTTCGCAATGCATCATGGGATTGTAGTTCTTTCCCTCATGGGATTGTAGTTCTTTCCCTCATTATAGTTTTTATAGTTATTATAGTTGTCTTTTTGAATTTCAAATGCTTTTTTGCTTCAAACAATAAATCTTTGTAATGCTATGATTCTCCTTGTAGCTGGTTGGTTCGGTTTAATGGCTTTAACCTGGACATTTCTAACATGCCTATGAAAAAAATGAATGGGAAAAACACTTCCTGAAGTGACTCACTGACGAACTCTATTGTTTGAGAGCCTACATCAGCATTATTAAGACAATGAAGACAAACATGATTTGTCCTCAGAATAACGTCACTGATGAATCTTGCACAACATCGAGTCAATGATGATTTCATGTTGCCTTTAAAACACACAGTACTGAACCCACTGCTCCAGTGGCTAATGTTCATCTAAGATCAGCACTATTAATACTATTAGGACTAATCAACATCCACTGTCTGATCCAGTGAACACGGCACAGAAGCACAAGATCTACTGCTAGCATGAGTTCACCAGCGTACCTCAAGCGCCCGCCGTCAGTCACTCGTCTGGCAGCGTCTCAGTATTTACACAAATCATTTCCACAACAGTGATAAAACTCCAACAGAAGCATTAAAATAATCTCAATGTCCTAAACATGCTTTAAACCTCTGGTGCTTTTCGGTCCTTTCTGACCGAAATATTTTACATTTGTTTTGTTTTTTCTTCATTGGAATGGTAGGAAACTTGGTTTTGTCTAGGTCTAGGTACTAGGTTTTGGCACTTGCTGTGTGAACACCAAAAAGTAATAAATCATGGTCATGATATGAACAGGTTAAATGGTCCTGAAAACAGTATTCACACTTGTGTTTCTCGCGCAGTGGAAATGAATGAGACGAGTTTCCTCTAGTGGCAGCGTTTGGTACTGCAGCCGAACACACTCTCACTGAAAGATCAGTTATGAGATGCCGTCTCTGAAGAGGTCAAACTTCAGTCTGTCGCTCTAAAGCGTTCGAGATTTACCAGTTTAAGCTGGAAATGTAATTTTCAGGTCTATGCTCAAAAAGTGAATAAATGGATAATAAACACAGCTAAAATATAATGTAGTACCTTAAAATCCCCTAAGAGTACAAAATATTAAATAAAAAACATTACTGAACTAAAATATAGTACTTTCCTTTTATTGAAATAAAAACATTAATTTCAGTCATTTTTGACCGACGTGTGAAAAACACCAGAGGGAACAAACATAAACAGCACTGATTCAAAACCAAAAGAACATCAAATCAAAGCCTTTTTTTAACAATCAAAATAAAGGACACATAAATGAGCCGAACACACAGATGGCGGAGTGTGTGTGTGTGTGTGTGTGTCCGCGGCGCTCGCGTCACCTGTGTGTTTCCGCGTTATCAGCGCTCAGCTGTTTCCCCAGAACTCTGTGACACGGGGTTGCTAGGAAACCCTGGCGCTGAGCTCCGCCCCCAAGCTCCACCTCCTGCACCTGAATGGTCACCTGCTGCTGGCGGGCGGAGCCTGACGATAACGGAGGCTGCTGATTGGCCATGCGGGGGAGGCTGGTGGGGGGAGGGCTGGCGCTGGGAGACTGGTAGAGGGCGGAGCCATGCTGAAACTGAACCGCAGAAGCCCCACCTGTGGGAGGAGTTTAACATGTCAATGTCACTGTGTGAATCACTCAACCGAGGCTGCTGATTGGACACTGACCGTGAGCCTGCATCATCCCCTGACTGCCCGGCGGAGGACTCTGATTGGCTGGTCTGAAGAGGTGGTTGTTAGGGTGCGTAGGTGGAGGACTGGAGGGCTGAATACGCAACCTGAGAGAGAGAGAGAACATGATGAAGATGTGTGTGTGTGTGTGTGTGTGTTAGAGAGAGAGTGTGTGTGTGTGTGTGTGTGTGTGTGTGTGTGTGTTCACCTCTGTAGCTGGTATGTAAGGTGACTGCTGGGCTGGTTTTCTCCATGTCCCAAAGACAGGGCCTGTAAACAGGAAGTCATTACGGTCACATCCCTTTATAGTTACACTCAGGAATGTGTGTGTGTGTGTGTGTGTGTGTGTGTGTGTGTTTAACTGCACTTTAGATCAGTGGTTCTAAACCTTTTTGACTCCACTGTCCAAACAATATCCATTATGTGTTGTTCCTCTGAACTACTACTAATATTACTACTACTACAGCGATGTCAGGGAGGTCAGTGATGTCAGTGAGGTCAGCGAGGTCAGTGAGGTCAGAGGTCAGCGAGGTCAGTGATGTCAGAGGTCAGTGAGGTCAGAGAGGTCAGTGAGGTCAGCGAGGTCAGTGATGTCAGTGAGGTCAGAGGTCAGAGAGATCAGAGAGGTCAGCGAGGTCAGTGATGTCAGAGAGGTCAGTGAGGTCAGTGAGGTCAGCGATGTCAGAGAGGTCAGTGAGGTCAGCGATGTCAGTGAGGTCAGTGAGGTCAGCGAGGTCAGAGAGATCAGTGAGGTCAGCGAGGTCAGTGAGGTCAGCGAGGTCAGTGAGGTCAGTGAGGTCAGCGAGGTCAGTGAGGTCAGAGAGATCAGCGATGTCAGTGAGGTCAGAGAGATCAGTGAGGTCAGCGAGGTCAGTGAGGTCAGAGAGATCAGCGATGTCAGAGGTCAGTGAGGTCAGAGAGGTCAGTGAGGTCAGCGAGGTCAGTGATGTCAGTGAGGTCAGAGGTCAGAGAGATCAGAGAGGTCAGCGAGGTCAGAGAGGTCAGTGATGTCAGAGAGGTCAGTGAGGTCAGCGAGGTCAGTGAGGTCAGTGATGTCAGAGGTCAGTGAGGTCAGAGAGGTCAGTGAGGTCAGCGAGGTCAGAGGTCAGAGAGATCAGAGAGGTCAGCGAGGTCAGTGATGTCAGAGAGGTCAGCGATGTCAGAGAGGTCAGTGAGGTCAGCGATGTCAGTGAGGTCAGCGAGGTCAGAGAGATCAGTGAGGTCAGCGAGGTCAGCGAGGTCAGTGAGGTCAGCGAGGTCAGCGAGGTCAGTGAGGTCAGAGAGATCAGCGATGTCAGTGAGGTCAGAGAGATCAGTGAGGTCAGCGAGGTCAGTGAGGTCAGCGAGGTCAGTGAGGTCAGAGAGATCAGCGATGTCAGTGAGGTCAGAGAGATCAGTGAGGTCAGTGAGGTCAGAGAGGTCAGTGAGGTCAGCGAGGTCAGTGAGGTCAGCGAGGTCAGTGAGGTCAGAGAGATCAGCGATGTCAGTGAGGTCAGCGAGGTCAGAGAGATCAGTGAGGTCAGCGATGTCAGTGAGGTCAGAGAGATCAGTGAGGTCAGAGAGGTCAGCGAGGTCAGCGAGGTCAGTGAGGTCAGAGAGGTCAGCGAGGTCAGTGAGGTCAGCGAGGTCAGAGAGATCAGCGAGGTCAGAGAGATCAGTGAGGTCAGAGAGATCAGTGAGGTCAGAGAGATCAGCGAGGTCAGTGAGGTCAGAGAGATCAGTGAGGTCAGCGAGGTCAGAGAGATCAGTGAGGTCAGCGAGGTCAGAGAGATCAGCGAGGTCAGCGAGGTCAGAGAGATCAGTGAGGTCAGCGAGGTCAGTGAGGTCAGAGAGATCAGCGAGGTCAGCGAGGTCAGTGAGGTCAGCGATGTCAGCGAGGTCAGAGAGATCAGTGAGGTCAGCGAGGTCAGTGAGGTCAGAGAGGTCAGCGAGGTCAGTGAGGTCAGAGAGGTCAGCGAGGTCAGTGAGGTCAGAGAGATCAGTGAGGTCAGCGATGTCAGTGAGGTCAGAGAGATCAGTGAGGTCAGAGAGGTCAGCGAGGTCAGCGAGGTCAGTGAGGTCAGAGAGGTCAGCGAGGTCAGTGAGGTCAGCGAGGTCAGAGAGATCAGCGAGGTCAGAGAGATCAGTGAGGTCAGAGAGATCAGTGAGGTCAGAGAGATCAGCGAGGTCAGTGAGGTCAGAGAGATCAGTGAGGTCAGCGAGGTCAGAGAGATCAGTGAGGTCAGCGAGGTCAGAGAGATCAGCGAGGTCAGCGAGGTCAGAGAGATCAGTGAGGTCAGCGAGGTCAGTGAGGTCAGAGAGATCAGCGAGGTCAGCGAGGTCAGTGAGGTCAGCGATGTCAGCGAGGTCAGAGAGATCAGTGAGGTCAGCGAGGTCAGTGAGGTCAGAGAGGTCAGTGAGGTCAGCGAGGTCAGAGAGATCAGTGAGGTCAGCGAGGTCAGTGAGGTCAGAGAGGTCAGCAATGTCAGAGAGGTCAGTGAGGTCAGCGAGGTCAGAGAGATCAGTGAGGTCAGCGAGGTCAGAGAGGTCAGCGATGTCAGTGAGGTCAGTGAGGTCAGCGAGGTCAGCGAGGTCAGAGAGATCAGCGAGGTCAGCGATGTCAGAGAGATCAGTGAGGTCAGCGAGGTCAGCGAGATCAGTGAGGTCAGCGATGTCAGAGAGATCAGTGAGGTCAGCGAGGTCAGTGAGGTCAGCGAGGTCAGAGAGATCAGTGAGGTCAGCGAGGTCAGAGAGATCAGCGATGTCAGAGAGATCAGTGAGGTCAGCGAGGTCAGTGAGGTCAGAGAGGTCAGCGAGGTCAGAGAGATCAGTGAGGTCAGCGATGTCAGAGAGATCAGTGAGGTCAGCGAGGTCAGTGAGGTCAGAGAGGTCAGTGAGGTCAGAGAGATCAGCGAGGTCAGCGATGTCAGAGAGATCAGTGAGGTCAGCGAGGTCAGTGAGGTCAGCGAGGTCAGAGAGATCAGTGAGGTCAGCGAGGTCAGAGAGATCAGCGATGTCAGAGAGATCAGTGAGGTCAGCGAGGTCAGTGAGGTCAGAGAGGTCAGTGAGGTCAGAGAGATCAGCGAGGTCAGCGAGGTCAGAGAGATCAGCGAGGTCAGCGAGGTCAGCGAGGTCAGTGAGGTCAGCGAGGTCAGAGAGATCAGCGAGGTCAGCGAGGTCAGAGAGATCAGCGAGGTCAGCGAGGTCAGAGAGATCAGCGAGGTCAGCGAGGTCAGCGAGGTCAGTGAGGTCAGCGATGTCAGTGAGGTCAGAGAGGTCAGCGATGTCAGTGAGGTCAGTGAGGTCAGTGAGGTCAGAGAGGTCAGCGATGTCAGTGAGGTCAGCGATGTCAGAGAGATCAGTGAGGTCAGCGAGGTCAGTGAGGTCAGCGAGGTCAGAGAGATCAGTGAGGTCAGCGAGGTCAGAGAGATCAGCGATGTCAGAGAGATCAGTGAGGTCAGCGAGGTCAGTGAGGTCAGAGAGGTCAGTGAGGTCAGAGAGATCAGCGAGGTCAGCGATGTCAGAGAGATCAGTGAGGTCAGCGAGGTCAGCGAGGTCAGTGAGGTCAGCGAGGTCAGAGAGATCAGTGAGGTCAGCGAGGTCAGAGAGATCAGCGATGTCAGAGAGATCAGTGAGGTCAGCGAGGTCAGTGAGGTCAGAGAGGTCAGTGAGGTCAGAGAGATCAGCGAGGTCAGCGATGTCAGAGAGATCAGTGAGGTCAGCGAGGTCAGCGAGGTCAGTGAGGTCAGAGAGGTCAGAGAGATCAGCGAGGTCAGCGATGTCAGAGAGGTCAGTGAGGTCAGAGAGATCAGTGAGGTCAGCGAGGTCAGTGAGGTCAGAGAGGTCAGCGATGTCAGTGAGGTCAGCGATGTCAGCGAGGTCAGCGATGTCAGAGAGGTCAGCAATGTCAGAGAGGTCAGTGAGGTCAGAGAGATCAGTGAGGTCAGCGATGTCCGCGAGGTCAGCGATGTCAGAGAGGTCAGAAATGTCAGAGAGGTCAGTGAGGTCAGCGAGGTCAGTGAGGTCAGAGAGGTCAGTGAGGTCAGAGAGATCAGCAATGTCAGAGAGGTCAGTGAGGTCAGAGAGATCAGTGAGGTCCGCGAGGTCAGCGATGTCAGAGAGGTCAGCAATGTCAGAGAGGTCAGTGAGGTCAGAGAGATCAGTGAGGTCAGAGGTCAGTGAGGTCAGTGAGGTCAGTGAGGTCAGAGAGGTCAGTGAGGTCAGAGAGATCAGAGAGGTCAGAGGTCCGCGATGTCAGAGAGGTCAGTGAGGTCAGCGAGGTCAGTGAGGTCAGAGGTCAGTGAGGTCAGACCTGTATTTGCTGGTGTAGGATCTGCTGTTCTTGCTGGTAGAGGATGTGCTGTTGCTGTGTGTGTTCCATCATCCGCTCGTCCTGCGCCGCTGCGTACATCTTCTGCAGCTGCTCACACTCCTGCACACACACACACACACACACACACACACACACACACACACACACACACACACGTTTGACATTTGTACATTTACTGACTTACAGAGAGTGTGTAAGTAGAACAGATCTGATGATGACATTCACTCACACACTCGCACATACACACACACACACACACACACACACACACACACACACACACACACACACACACTCGCACACTCGCACACTCGCACACACACACTCACACACACACACACACTCACTCTGAGCCCCTGCTTCAGCTGTTGAGCACACGCGTGTAGTG
>NC_137132.1:350000-355000 GCF_949319135.1 Squalius cephalus
TATATGCATGTGCGTGTGAGTGTGTATATATGTTGTGTGTGTGTGTGAGTGTGTATATATGTTGTGTGTGTGTGAGTGTGCATGTATATGCATGTGCGTGTGTGTGTGTGCATGTGTGTGTATATATGTTGTGTGTGTGTGTGTGTGTGTGAGTGTGCATGTATGTTGTGTGTGTGTGTGTCCCTCACCGGCAGTGTTGTTCGGGGGTCCAGCCCCTCTGCCGGGCTCTCTGTGTGTCCGAGAGCTCGCTGGTCATGTGACAGGGACCCGTGCCGTGTGTTGTGTGCCGCTTGGAACTGTTCGCCAGATACCTGGACCACAGGAATCAGGATCAGGCTCTGATTGGCTGCCGCCAGCCTCTGACGGGCCACTCATCCAATCGGCACAGACTCAGAGCGGCTCCGCTCTGCCTTTTAGCCGGGCATTTTTGCAAAGCGATTAGACAGAAGCAAAGCCACAGAAGGGAAACTTGCCGTCGACTGGCACAAGAGGTCAGAGGTCACTTTAGACTCGGAAGAATTTAGAGGCGGTTTAGAAAGTGATGCTGATGACACAGAGAGAGAGAGAGCGAGAGAGAGAGAGAGAGAGAGAGAGAGAGAGAGAGAGAGAGAGAGAGAGAGAGAGAGAGAGAGAGAGAGAGAGAGAGAGAGAGACTAAAGCCTGAAGCACTGAAAGTTCACGCCTTCACAAGACCACGGCTCCCAGCGCAGCAGAAGCTCACTTACACACACACACTCACTCGCACACACTCACTCACTCACAAAACTCACATACACACTCACTCACTCAACCAACACACTCACTCACTCAACACACTCACACACACTAACGCAAACACAAACCGCCACCAGAGAATGCCGCGCTCCAACACGCTCTTCAAACACCTGTGTGTGTCTGAATGGGAGTGTGTGTTGGAGTTGGTTGAGGAAACACAAGCGTCTGCATGCACACACACACACCGTACCTCTGAACAGCCTCCGGATCCGGTTCGGCGTCGGATCCCTCCTCGTCCACTGGAGCCACGGCGGGAATTGGATGCTAACAAACACACACACATCAGAACTCAAAATCCGCTTCATTGAAGCGCGAGAGACTCTGTTTTCTGTGTTCATGTGTATCAGTATATCAGATCCGTGCAGCTCTGAAAAGTGACAGCAGCCTAATATTCCCGCTCTATAATAACGCTAATATTCCCGCTCTATAATAACGCTAATATTCCCGCTCTATAATAACGCTAATATTCCCGCTCTATAATAACGCTAATATTCCCGCACTATAATAACGCTAATATTCCCGCTCTATAATAACGCTAATATTCCCGCTCTATAATAACGCTAATATTCCCGCACTATAATAACGCTAATATTCCCGCTCTATAATAACGCTAATATTCCCGCTCTATAATAACGCTAATATTCCCGCTCTATAATAACGCTAATATTCCCGCACTATAATAACGCTAATATTCCCGCACTATAATAACGCTAATATTCCCGCTCTATAATAACGGTAATATTCCCGCTCTATAATAACACTAATATTCCCGCTCTATAATAACACTAATATTCCCGCACTATAATAACACTAATATTCCCGCACTATAATAACGCTAATATTCCCGCACTATAATAACGCTAATATTCCCGCTCTATAATAACGCTAATATTCCCGCTCTATAATAACGCTAATATTCCCGCACTATAATAACGCTAATATTCCCGCACTATAATAACGCTAATATTCCCGCTCTATAATAACGGTAATATTCCCGCTCTATAATAACACTAATATTCCCGCTCTATAATAACGCTAATATTCCCGCTCTATAATAACGGTAATATTCCCGCTCTATAATAACGGTAATATTCCCGCTCTATAATAACACTAATATTCCCGCTCTATAATAACGCTAATATTCCCGCTCTATAATAACGCTAATATTCCTCTCTATAATAACACCGATATTCCCGCTCTATAATTACGCTAATATTCCCGCTCTATAATAACACTAATATTCCCGCTCTATAATAACACTGATATTCCCGCTCTATAATAACGCTAATATTCCCGCTCTATAATAACACTAATATTCCCGCTCTATAATAACACTGATATTCCCGCTCTATAATAACGCTAATATTCCCGCTCTATAATAACACTAATATTCCCGCTCTATAATAACACTAATATTCCTTCTCTATAATAACGCTAATATTCCCGCTCTATAATAACGCTAATATTCCCGCTCTATAATAACACTAATATTCCTTCTCTATAATAACGCTAATATTCCCGCTCTATAATAACGCTAATATTCCGCCTCTATAATAACGCTAATATTCCCGCTCTATAATAACGCTAATATTCCCGCTCTATAATAACACTAATATTCCGCTCTATAATAACACTAATATTCCTCTCTATAATAACACTAATATTCCGCCTCTATAATAACACTAATATTCCCGCTCTATAATAACACTAATATTCCCGCTCTATAATAACACTAATATTCCCGCTCTATAATAACACTAATATTCCTGTCTATAATAACACTAATATTCCGCCTCTATAATAACGCTAATATTCCTCTCTATAATAACACTAATATTCCTGCTCTATAACACTAATATTCCCGCTCTATAATAACGCTAATATTCCCGCTCTATAATAACGCTAATATTCCCGCTCTATAATAACGCTAATATTCCTTCTCTATAATAACACTAATATTCCCGCTCTATAATAACACTAATATTCCTGCCGTCTCTATAATCAAACAACAGAAGACAGAGAAACTTCACTCGTTCTGAATAACTTCTGTAACTACAGTGGGGAGAACAAGTATTTGATACACTGCTGATTTTGCAGGTTTTCCCACTTACAAAGCAAGTAGAGGTCTGTAATGTTTATCATAGGTACTCTTCAACTGTGAGAGACCGAATCTAAAACAAAAATCCAGAAAATCACATTGTATGATTTTTAAGTAATTAATTTGCATTTTATTTCATGACATAAGTATTTGATTCATCAGAAAAGCAGAACTTAATATTTGGTCCAGAAACCTTTGTTTGCAATTGCAGAGATCATGCGTTTCCTGTAGTTCTTGACCAGGTTTGCACACACCTGGATTTTGGCCCACTCCTCCACACAGACCTTCTCCAGATCCTTCAGGTTTCGGGGCTGTCGCTGGGCAATACGGACTTTCAGCTCCTCCAAAGATTCTCTATTGGGTTCAGGTCTGGAGACTGGCTAGGCCACTCCAGGACCTTGAGATGCTTCTTACAGAGCCACTCCTTAGTTGCCCTGGCTGTGTGTTTCGGGTCGTTGTCATGCTGGAAGACCCAGCCACGACCCATCTTCAATGCTCTTACTGAGGGAAGGAGGTTGTTGGCCAAGATCTCGCGATACATGGCCCCATCCATCCTCCCCTCAATACGGTGAAGTCGTCCTGTCCCCTTTGCAGAAGAGCATCCCCAAAGAATGATGTTTCCACCTCCATGCTTCACGGTTGGGATTGTGTTCTTGGAGTTGTACTCATCCTTCTTCCTCCAAACACGGCGAGTGGAGTTTAGACCAAAAAGCTCTATTTCTGTCTCATCAGACCACATGACCTTCTCCCATTCCTCTTCTGGATCATCCAGATGGTCATTGGCAAACTTCAGACGGGTCTGGACATGCGCTGGCTTGAGCAGGGGAACCTTGCGTGCGCTGCAGGAGTTTAATCCATGACGGCGTAGTGTGTTACTAATGGTTTTCTTTGAGACTGTGGTCACAGCTCTCTTCAGGTCATTGACCAGGTCCTGCCGTGTAGTTCTGGGCTGATCCCTCACCTTCCTCATGATCATTGATGCCCCACGAGGTGAGATCTTGCATGGTGCCCCAGACCGAGGGAGATTGACCGTCATCTTGAACTTCTTCCATTTTCTAATAATTGCGCCAACAGTTGTTGCCTTCTCACCAAGCTGCTTGCCTATTGTCCTGTAGCCCATCCCAGCCTTGTGCAGGTCTACAATTTTATCCCTGATGTCCTTACACAGCTCTCTGGTCTTGGCCATTGTGGAGAGGTTGGAGTCTGTTTGATTGAGTGTGTGGACAGGTGTCTTTTATACAGGTAACCAGTTCAAACAGGTGCAGTTAATACAGGTAATGAGTGGAGAACAGGAGGGCTTCTTAAAGAAAAACTAACAGGTCTGTGAGAGCCGGAATTCTTACTGGTTGGTAGGTGATCAAATACTTATGTCATGCAATAAAATGCAAATTAATTACTTAAAAATCATACAATGTGATTTTCTGGATTTTTGTTTTAGATTCCGTCTCTCACAGTTGAAGAGTACCTATGATAAAAATGACAGACCTCTACTTGCTTTGTAAGTGGGAAAACCTGCAAAATCGGCAGTGTATCAAATACTTGTTCTCCCCACTGAATATTTGTAATGTATATTTTATTTATAAACTGTTATTTTACATTTGATTACAGTTTCTGAACATGAAAATCTTAAAACAGTTTATTTCAATCGTATCTTTTTAAATAAGTATATTATTTCAATCGTATAAAAAATATTTTTAATTTGTTCTTGTTTAATAACTGAGTGTTTATTGTCTAATAATGCTTGAAGCTTATATTAGTTCGGCTAGTTGTTCTTCTATGGTGTTTTTAAACCTCAGGCAAACGCTCCTTGTGTAAGTGTTCTTTAGCCTGTTGATTTCTGTACATGATATTCAGATACTAGAGATGCACCGATTGATCGGCTGGTGACCGGAATTGGCCGATTTTCACGTGATCGGCCATGACCGGCGACCGGCCGGTCAGTCTGACATATGCCGATTTTATGCCGGTCAAATGCACTCGGGCGCCGCATGATTAACCTTTTGAGCGGTACCGTCTCATATATGGTATTTTTATTTATGTGCTCCTGCCCTGAGTAATGTTACGGTGCCACATTTAGGATGTTCAGTGACGTCGCATAACTGCCAGATTCAAACTGTGCTCTCGCGCG